>NC_092360.1:17120882-17156350 GCF_030848805.1 Temnothorax longispinosus | reverse complement strand
CCGGGACATCCTATTTTTTTAATATTTCTCAATGCGCCCTAACACCCTGGTTCTATTCTACAAAGAAAAATTAAATCAACCAATTACTTTTTGAGATATTAGAAAATAATGTTTTCCAGGACACTTTCGTAATGGTATATTCCAGGACAGTAATGTTACAGTAATGTTTCCAGGACTGGCTTGGAAAAAATATATACTTTATGGTAGATTCCAAGACATGTTATATATACTTTATGGTAGATTCCAAGACATGCACCATTTTATGGTGTGTTAGTTTCCAAGACACAAACAATTTTTGGCCATAACGTAAAATTACTGACTTGCGGGATAATGTTTACAAAATACCGTACCTTATGTTACCATACCACGTTCTTAAGTGTCAAGAAGTATCTTAAATCCCTTGAATATACGGAAATTACAAAAATTGATATGTACAGTTGTATGACATTGAGACCGGGCCCTTCGCGGCAGCTGCGCCGCTTGACGAAGCGGTCACCCCGGGTGCTCTTGCAAAGACTGCCCGAGTCCCAGCCACGCGCGGCCCAGACGGAGCAGGCGGTAGCAGAGCCGGAGCCGCCACAAGGGAACCCCGAAGCGGCCTCAGCACCACGGGAGGTGACCCTCCCGAACATGCCGCCCACGCCTCTCATTTCGGCACTCCAAATCCCACTTCTCAACTTCTCACTCCTACGCCTCCTCCCCTTATTGAGGCGATAGCCGAGGTAGTCGGCTACGATTTTCCAATAGGACCCATGAACCAGCCCTCGGACAAATTTGAGACTCCGTCGGGGGAGAGTGATGGCAATGACGAGACATGGAAGCCACATTAGGGAGGCAGCTCGTCGACTGACGATTTCGATGCCGAAAAAGGCATACGGAGATATATATATATAAATACCCGTTTATTTGTCTTGTTTAACTTCCTTGCCATTTTGTTCTGATTAGTACGTTTATTTTGTTTAGTCATAAGACCATGAGCCGATAGGTATAAGATTACGCTTACTGCGCTATTATGTTTCTAAAGGGATAACTCCTTAAAGAATATTTCTTATGTTTCTAAAGGGATAACTCCTTAAGTTGCGTTAAAGATTGCGTTATGGCCATACAGATTTCCGTTTATGTTTTATTAACTATGGGCTAGATAGCATAACGGCCGGTAAAAACTGCAAGTATAGCATACATATATAGGTTAGGAAATATATCCGGCCAATTGATACAAAATGAGGTTTAATTGTTACTTTGATTCACCGCCGATCGAAAAGGTCTCATTTTATTTAGCGGTTGTCGATATAGTTTAGTTATAGTTATCGTACAAAGATAAACGCGTTCATTCCGAGGCGTTGACGTGAAGTTACGAAGGTAACCCGTATTGGGGGCACAGAGGAACATCCCCCGGACCCGGTACGCGCGTCCATCAGGAGGGCGCCGAAAAAAGACAAAGTTCTTGGGAAAACCAACTTCTCCAGGAACCAAGGTGTTGGAGCGTCTCACGAGAACCTGGGACAACGCCCCTGGGGGTTCGCGTCATGACCCGGTGAAATCCCCGGGAAACGCATCTTCTCCGGGGAGAAAGGGGTCCGATCGTCTCGCAAGGACCGGAGGAACTTTCCCAGGGGGTCGGCGCCAATGTCCGGCGATATCCCCGGGAAACACGTTTTTGCCAGAAACCAAGCCATACAACCGTCTCTCCAGGATCTGGGACACCCTCTCAGGGGGTCGGCGTCAAGGTCAGACGAGTTCCACGGGAAACGCATCTTCCCCGGGAACAAAGGACGGAATCCGTCACAAAAGGTCCTGGGACACCCGCCTAGGGGGTCGACGTCGTGCTCAGACGAGATTCCCGGAAAACGCGCCATCTCCAAGAACAAAGGCCCGGAGAGGTAATACCAGCTACCGAGAAACCCAGCCAGGGGGTCGGCGTCAACGGCCGACGACACAGACGTCACCCGGACGTCATCCACAGGAAAAACACCCGGAATCATCATCAGGGGCATCTCCGAGGAGATGCGCAAGGGTCGGCGTCATCCGCGTCGAGAAATTTCCGGGAGCAAAAACCTGGTGCAGCGGTGCCAAGGCAGGACGGTTCTCGCACTGCGTTGCGCGTGGAAATTTCCACAAGAACCTTTCAGAACGGGCGTAAATCGAAGATGCGCAAAAGGGCACGCGAGAGGGTAGTGAGAATCATCTTGTTTTCGTATGATCGCGCCAGATGTGCCGGCCGCGAACAATGGGCAAAAGTGAAAGTTCGGATAGTGGGAGCGATCCGGCAGAAGTGGGGAGGCCCAGCGAGAGCGACCGCTCGAGGCAGTCTCTCGGGTAGGGGAGAGTGGGCTCCCTTGAGCCACGGGGTCCAATGTGACAGTGCGAGTTTTCTGTATTAACGTTCTGCAAAATAGTCACAGTGGGTATGAAAACTTTTCAAAATATATAACTTCCATAAAAAAATTATGCCGAAATAAGCATGTATACTTTAGTTAAAGACAGATAAGTAATTGGAGTCTTGCAAAGTAAATTTTTACTTGTCATAACTTTTTGATATGTATGGATTTCTAGAGATTCTACAGTTAAAAAAAAATTCATAAGACGTTCGTCGGAATCTAGGTTCAATACCAACGTGCGCACAAAAACGTTTAATTGTCCTGTATCTGAAATATTTACGATAAATAATATCGATGTTTAGTGGGGTCCAATGTGACGCAGGTTGATGGGGTCCTCTGTGCCACGCTTACAGAACTACCTAACCTAGGTACGTGACAGCGCGAGTTTCCGTAGTGTGTTTCGATCGCGGAATAGTAAATGTTAGTGCCTTTCCTATAAAATGAAATAATTTCCATCGATAATCATATCCACACTTTCATTTTCTCTTTTTTTTACCCTTTACTTACAGATCACATGTAATCGAGTCGCTGTGAGGCAATATTTGTTTATCTCTGCTAGGTTACGATAAAAAGAAAGGTTATAGGACTTTGTTTTCAGTTTTCAATTTCTTAGGTCATCTGATGAAACAAATATGACATGATTATTGATAAATTGGTTCTCTAGCACTTGATTTTTCTTTTTTGTAGAAAAAGTAATTAATAATAAACTACGTTGAAAAACATGCCGCGACAGAGAAAGAAGAAAACGGACCGGCAGACTGTTGATGCCGGTACGATGGAGCTGGGGATTCGCAAAGTTGTCGATGATGAGTGGAGTATTCGAGAAACGCAGCAGAGAGCTTGGGCATAAACCGAACAACTTTACATCGCTATGTCAAAAAGTATAAGGAGACTGCACCGGAGGAGCGTAGATGCATGAGACTCACACCGAACTATGCAACAAAAGTGGTCTTCTCACCTATTATCGAAGAAAGTCTGAAAGAATACCTAATGACTGCATCCCAAATGCATCATAGATTAACTCGCAAGCAAGTTATGCAATTAGCATACCAGCTAGCTGTTGCGAACAAGCTTGATTGCCCACAGAATTGGCAAGAAAAACAGTCTGCCGGTGTCGACTGGTATTATGGGTTTATGAAAAGGCATTCTGAGCTTTCGTTAAGGAAACCCGAAGGAACTAGCTTAGCTCGTTCCACTAGTTTCAATCGTACTTCGATTAACGCTTTTTTCGATAACTTAGAGTCCGCGTATAAACAGCTCGGAGCTGAATTATCGCCCGCTGCAATCTATAACTTAGATGAAACTGCTCTGTCGACGGTTCACAATCCACCCAATGTTATCGCTCCTAAAGGACAAAAACAAGTAGGCCAAGTGACATCGGGTGAGCGGTATTATTTCGGCTAACGGAAACTCGATTCCTCCTTATATGGTATTTCCGCGCGTACATTTCAAACAGCACATGTTGAAAGGGGCTCCGTCGGGCTCTAGCGGGGAAGCATCCAAAAGCGGTTGGATGAATGGCCAATTGTTTGTTGGAGCATTTTCAAAAATACGCGCGTGCGTCTATAGAGAAAAAGGTTCTACTCATTCTTGATAACCACGAATCGCATGTCACCATAACGAGCTTAGATTTCTGTAAACAAAATGGAATCATCCTTCTGACTCTGCCTCCGCATACCTCTAACAAACTACAATTACTTGACCGTACCGTTTATAAGTCCTTGAAAAGTGTTTTTAACGCGGTTTGTAACGAGTGGATGATCAATAATCCGGGCAAAATAATTTCTATTTATGAAGTGGCGGAACTTTTTGGAATCGCTTATCCTTCGGCTTTCACACCTGCTAATATTAAGAAAGGATTTGAATCGACCGGTATTTGGAAATTAAATCGAAATGTATTCAAAGACTCCGACTTCCTGTGCTCTTCTGTCACGGATAGGCCCGATCCTACGGTTGCTGATACTGCGTCGGAAAATACCGGTCTTCCTTCGAACAGGAATATTGATCCTAATCTCAATGTTATCGAATTGCCTAACGACGTTATTGTATTAAATACTTCAATGGAGCCGATCGACCTTAATTTACCAACCATGTCGCTTGATGTTAGTGACGTCTTGGTACCAAACCCGGAAGTCCCTATGCCTTGCGAAGTTAGACCAGGCGCAATTGATAGCGTAAAAGCTGGTAACAAAGAGAATCTCGTTTTACCTCAGGATATACAGCCGTTTCCGAAAGCTGCACCACGAAAGAGTGTTAACAGAAAGAGAGTCCGTAGTGCAATATTAACAGACAGCCCTGTTAAGAACTCTCTATGTGAAGAGATGAATGCCAGAGTCATAAAAAAAGAATTAATCGAGGAGAATAAGCGTAAAAGGAGTGCGGCGCTCGCTCCGAAATCTAAGACTAAGCCTAAGACTGCATCGAAAAGAAAGACGACCCGAAAAACTGCTGCTAAGCAGCAATAAAACTAAGTGCAATACGTCTTGAAATGCAATACGTCTTAGATTATATGTCTAGTCGCATAAAACAGATGTTAGGTATATTATAATAATATATTGCCGATTACTATGTTGGATTTTATGTATAGATTTTATGTATGGATTTTATGATATACTATAATATGTAATAACGTGCAATTGACCAAAGATTTGTAATAAACAGGATTTAAACAGATCTCTTCTACATGTCACAGAGTACCCTACCTTTCACATTACATGTCACAGGGTACCCTACCTTTCACATTACATGTCACAGTGTACCCTACGCTGTGGCTCAATCGACCCCACGCGTGGGGTCCACTGTGACAAACGCAGCATTTCGAAATATCATTATTTTTGCAAAATATTTCTGACAATTTACTTCTTAAATTATTTACAAACAAAGTTTATTATATTAAACATCGAATAGTCCCATTTATATTCTAATGAAGTTATTAAAAACCATTTTTAATGTCATTTGAAAAAACGTGGTTCAAGGGTGCCCACTCTCCCCTATAGCCGTAGCGAACACACGTATCACACTCTGTACGATCGGCATATGCGTTATACTTTACAACCGAGAACTCCCGCGTACTATCGCGTTAAATTACTCGTCTTAACAATAGCGAGGGGCACTTAGTTGCCAAATACAATCGAGTGTTAGCAACAATACGCGAGTTGAAATTCGGATACATTGTTAATTAACGGAAGTGCATATCGAGTATATAACAACCACGGGCATTGGGTCACGCGGATACGGAATATTGTACAGACATTATTAATCATTGTATTTAACAACCGGATACTCGTTCGTTAATTCTGCGCACGAACATTGTATGATAGAGTGATGATCACGGCCGAGTGCGTGATCATAGT
Organism: Temnothorax longispinosus; assembly: GCF_030848805.1. Classification (NCBI taxonomy): domain Eukaryota; kingdom Metazoa; phylum Arthropoda; class Insecta; order Hymenoptera; family Formicidae; genus Temnothorax; species Temnothorax longispinosus. The sequence goes on along the minus strand of NC_092360.1, from coordinate 17,150,619 downwards.
ACAACAATCACGGGGCACAGAGTCCTCTGATCGGAATAATTATCTGAAATAAAAGCATTGTAACGACTAAACAAATAAGCCGAGATACGCAATTTGAACAATTGTGCAACATTTATTAAATAAAGCGACACCCACACCGAGGCGCGAAACTCGTGGTGTGAGACACCTTTATAACATTGTGAAACGGCCTGTAGTGTTGAAATGATGATCTGGAATTAAAGAATAATTAATTCTGAAACAAATTCTCCTGATTAATTATAAAAAATTATCAATACTTACCTTCTACTTACTTTGTCCTTTGACGATGATCCAACGTTGGCCAGCGGCAATCCGGTATGCGATGTAAAGCGAGGATCCGGGGAAGCAGAGCAGCAACAGCAGCGATCCATCCGGGGCAGGAACCTGAAAGAAATGAAGCGAATTAGTATATAATTAAACATAATTATCGGGACTTACCCTTATCTGGTATGCGAGGTAAAGCGAGGATCCAGAGACGAGAAACAGCAACGGCGATCCATTCCGGGCGTCGATCTGCAACAAAACTTAAAATAATTATCATATAATTATTTTATAATTACTTACCTCTATCTGGTATGCGATGTAAAGCGAGGATCCAGGGACGAGAAGCAGCAACGGTGATCCAACAGGGACATCATTCTGAAACAAAGAAATCCTATTAGCGTCTTGCGAATAATCGTGGCGTTGATGCGAACTTACCTTCTCGGTAGTCTAAGGTTAAACCGAGTGGCGACCGTTCGATAGAAATATTATCCGCCGGAATCGGGCTCAACTCGTGCCGTCCGGTCACAACATAACCTCAAATTTCGGGGTACAAGCACATTTTTGTAAATGCGAAGTTATTTACTTGCGGGTTGACGTGTGTGGAATACCGTAAACTCACATTCTCTTACCACGTTCTCAAACGTTAAAATGTATATTAAACGCGCTGAATATACGTAAATAAGCAAAAATTGACATGTAATAAATTATGGCTTAACGTTAGTTTCCAGGACATAAAAATTTTTCATATGTAACGGCCTGACTTTATCGAACGCGGACTAGCGTACTGGATCATGAGTTCGATGAAAGGCCTAGAGACAATAATCAATTTAGGTTGTACATGCAGTGGTTTATTCGGCTTATTATATACACGAAGGTGGTTTATTCAGCTTATTCTATACAAGAGAAATGTTACTATACAAGAGAAATGTTAGCGCGGTATTTGATATAGCGCGGGGACGGGCAGAACGCGGTATATACAACGAAGGGGTAGTGCGGGTGCACTTGATAACGAACGCGGTATCACACTATTCGACGGGCTCGGTATATTACAGGTAATGCGTGCGCACTGGCACACGGCGCGGTCTTGCGAGCATCGACGGACTCGGTATATTACATATAACGAACGCGGTATTACACTATTCGACGGGCTTGGTATATTACAGATTACATAGGCGGGCGCGGTATATTACACTACGATCATCGACGGACTCGGTATATTACATATTACATAGGCGGGCGCGGTATATTACAAGTAGTGCATGTGCACTTGATAACGACGCGGTATTAAGATACTGGACGGACTCGGTATATCACCGGTAGTGCCTGTGCACTTGCGAACGACGCGGTATTGCGATAGAGTCGGATGCGTGCGGGAACGCGTAGCGTATGATAGAGGATTTCCGGGGCTTCGGGGCGGCGGCAGCGAGAGCCCTCGTTGCGAGGCCGAGCGCGCTCGACCCCGCGTAACCGTGCCTTCGGGTTTAGTTCTAAGGGAGTGCGGGAACACCTGAGAGCCCTCAGTCGGGGCTCGGAGCACCGGACCTCGTTGGCGTGTTCCCTAGGAGTCGGGATAGGTTTCGTCTGGAAATAGCGGTACGCTGGATCTTTTAGACGAAGTGTCTTTTCCTCGCCGGAGCGGCGGTTTATATACCCGCCCGGCGCGGCGGGTTCGCTACGAGCGGCCGATCGTCGCGTTGTGGTGGGGCGGCGCGGCGCCGCGCTCGTCTTCGGTGCGGCTCGGCTTCCGTCGTCGCTCGTCGGAAGGCACCGGTGCCGCGCTTGGCCCGCGCACACGGTGTGTTTTGAATCAAGCTTAAAATGTGGGCGCACCGCGCCCTGGTCTTTGCCCGACTGGTCGTCGGTCGGGCGGCATCCGGCGGTTGTTAGCCGGAAACGATGCTTAGCGCACGGGGTGCATCGTTACACATAAATAAAGTGAATGTATTCACTTGCGGGTTAACGTTTGCGGAATCGGGTTGACGTGTGTGGAATACCGTAAACTCACATTCTCTTACCACGTTCTCAAACGTTAAAATGTATATTAAACGCGCTGAATATACGTAAATAAGCAAAAACTGACATGTAATAAATTATGGCCTAACGTTAGTTTCCAGGACATGAAAATTTTTCATATATAAAGTGAATGTATTCACTTGCGGGTTAACGTCTGCGGAATCGGGTTGACGTGTGTGGAATACCGTAAACTCACATTCTTTTACCACGTTCGCAAACGTTAAAATGTATATTAAACGCGCTGAATATACGTAAATAAGTAAAAACAGACATGTAATAAATTATGGCCTAACGTTAGTTTCCAGGACATAAACAAATTTTCGTAAATAATGTAAAATTATACAATTTTGAGTTATACCATTATATGTACCAATATGGTCTAATGGTATGTGCCATTTTATGGTCTAACGTTAGTTTCCAGGACAATCTTTTGTACATATACATTTGAGTGTACATAATTCGTATATGTATACATTTTTTCCAAGACTGTCCTGGAAAATATCATTAGACATATTATGTTTCCAGGTCAGACCTGGAATCCACAAAATGTCTCGGAAAATGCCATTAGGTAGTAGGAGATTTCTCGGTACCGACCATATGACAAATATATAATATTTTATTAAAAATAAATATTAACAGTGAAAATAAATCATAATTTTTATTATATATACCTATTTATTAATTGTTTAATTAAAAATTAACTTTAGTTTCATTATGTGGCCTAAACTAGTACTTATTGTGGCGAAAACTGGTGTTTTGGTGGCCAAAAACGGTGAAATCGGAATTTATGATATAATTTTTATTTTTGAAACATTTATTTAAGTTTATTTGTTTGCTGATCTTAAGTTTTTTATCAATTTAGTAACAAAGCCATATCCAATCTTAGGTCTTTTGGCAGCCTTATATTGGTTTCTGTATACATATATACTATATATATACATATACATTTTCTAAACCACTGCGCGCCGATTAAATTTTCGGACTTAAAACACAGTAATTGTTAGAATTAAAAACCCCTTCTTTCCCCGGAATTAAATCGACTCGATTTAATTATCTAAAAACTGTAAAAAAAAACTGTAAGTTTCTTATCTAAAAGATTCTTAAGAATATATTAAAGTAGTTAAAAACGTTACATAACAACAAGAATTTAATTAATACGCATTTATTTCGTCAAATATCCTTAAGGGGATGCTGGAGCCGTCTGTTTTACCGGCATTTTTTGTCGGCACGTAGCGTCGTATTAATTTGACAGAATTAAAAATCCTTCTCCAGAATTGCAGTACATACATTAATGATTCGGGGAAACTCCGATTTTATATAGAAAACGAGAAAAAATTACGGAAGTACAGATTTCCTTATCCTACTCTTATCCCAATATGGCGTCTCGAGTTGCGGCGAGCTGTCAGCTCGTCACAAGATGTATTTCATATAAGAGATATACCATTGGTACGAACGCGAAAACAAGTTTCCCCGAATTGCACAACAAGAAAAACATCGATAAACCCCTCAAATCAAGATTTGGAAGCGTAATATAAAAGTATAATGTCGGTGTGCATCGTGCGTATGTGTGCGTGCAATGTAGCGTGCTATCCTTGTCTATATCTTTGTCTATACAAGGACAGATATAGTTCGCCGGTCTTCTTTACCGACGCCGATCGAGTTCGGCTACGGCTCCAGCATCCCCTTAAAGTGGCCACAAATGGTGCACCGACCCTACCCATGGCGGATTTCACGCGGGACGAGTGGGAAAAGTTTAACAGCGCAACGCACTGTCACGTGTGCGAAAAACCGTTCGAGCCAGACGACGTGCGAGTACGCGATCATTGTCATCTGACCGGTCGATACAGAGGTCCCGCGCATTCAAATTGTAACTTAAATTACAAAGATTCGCATTGCATTCCCATAGTTTTCCACAATTTATCGGGTTACGACGCGCATTTTATTATCACGGAAATAGCTACAGCGTACGAAGGACGTGTAGACTTACTTCCAATCACAAAACAAAAATACATATTGTTTATGAAAAACGTTAAAAGCACCGAATATAAAGATAAGGAAACTTGTATCAAATTGCGATTTATCGATTTATACAAGTTTCTCACCGTTAGTCTTGACAAATTGACATCTTATCTCAGCAAGGATAAACTGCAAATATTACAACGCGAATTTTGTAAATTATCTGCAAAAATTTTGATTTGCTGACACGAAAAGGCGTATTTCCGTACGAGTACATTAACTGTGTCAAAAAGTTGGAGGAATCGTGTTTACCACCGCGCGACTTGTTTCACAGTTCATTGACAGATGACACCGTATCCGATAGCGATTACGCGCACGCCGTCAACGTCTGGCAGCGGTTCTTCATTCGAACGCTCGGTGACTACAGTGATTTATATCTCAAAACCGATGTCTTACTGTTGGCCGATATCTTTGAAAATTTTCGCGATAGCTGCGTCGCGAGTTATGGACTCGATCCCGCGTATTATTACACTCTACCGGGTTTTACGTGGGATGCTATGTTGAAGAATACACATATCAATTTCGAACTGCTCACCGACATTGACATGGTTATCGAACGCGGTGTACGCGGCGGTTTGAGTCAATGTTCAAACAGATACGCGCTGGCCGACAACATGTACATGCAGTCGTACGATCCATCGAAACCGTCGTCGTACCTGATGTATTTTGACGTAAACAACCTGTACGGCTGGGCAATGAGTCAACCATTGCCATGTGCAGATTTTCAATGGGTCGACGACGTAACGGATTTTAATGTTATGGATGTCGCGTTGGATTCCTCGATAGGCTACATTCTCGAAGTCGACTTGGAGTATCCGCAACATCTTCACGACGCGCACACTGACCTACCGTTCTGTCCTACGCGCGATAAACCACCCGGTAAGCAGCAGGACAAGCTCCTCGCAACATTATACGATAAGAAACGTTATGTCATACATTATCGCAACTTGCAACAGTGTACTCGTCACGGTCTCCGTATTGCAAAGATTCACCGCGTATTGAAATTTGCGCAATGGCTTCGCGATTATATAGAACTTAATACGAAATTTAAAACATTGGCCAAGAATGTGAAAAAACTTTATACAAATTGATGAAGAACGCTGTGTTTGGCAAAACCATGGAGAACGTGCATAATCACGTTGACGTGCTACTCGTGACTCATTGGGAGGGTAGATAAGGCGCGGAGGCAATGATCGCGAAACCAAATTTTCACAGTTGGAGCGTCTTTTCAGAGAATCTAGTAGCAATAGAAATGCGAAAACTTCAGGCGAAGTTCAAAAAATCAATCTACGTGGGTATGTGCATCCTCGATATGTCCAAGACATGTTTGTATGAATTTCATCACGAGTACATGTTACCGTTGTATCGCGACAAGTGTAAAGTCACGTACACCGATACGGACAGTCTCATTTATCACATCGAGTGCAACAACATATACGATACCATGAAGCGCCACATTAATAGATTTGACACTAGCAATTACGCGATCGATAATGCGTACGGTATCTCACTCGCCAATAAAAAAGCTTCGGATTTGATGAAAGACGAAAACAACGGTGCGATAATGACCGAATTTGTCGAGCTTAGAGCAAAGATGTACGCCTTGTGAGACGACGTTAAGAAAAATATGAAAAAGGTTAAAGGTGTTAAGAGTAACGTCGTAGTCAGGTCGATAACGTTCGACGATTACACGCGGTATCTGCACGACGAAATTGAAATAACGCGACAGCAGGTTTGCATAAGGTCCAAACTGCACAAGGTATACACTGTTGAGGATATGCCCTGTCGATATAGAAAGTTACCATAAGAGGAGGCGCTTCCCGCGCAAACTGTATCGAGTCAGTCAGTCATTGTATCGTATTGTAACAGATCGCAAGTAAAGCATCGCAAGCATTGCAAGTAGCATTATTCGATTTCATACCCGTCGCAATATCCTATCCACTGGATACACAACATTTTAGCGCCCAACGTGTGGGGCTCGCGTGCAAGGCGAGTCGATTCATTAGTAGTACAGTAAATACGCGAGAAATATATTACGAGAAATAGCATAACCTCAATATGGCGGATCTGCGGCAGCTAAAAGCAGCACGCGCACAATTGAAGGGTCAATTAACAAGGATCAAACATTTCCTGGAAAGGGAAGAGGCAATCACGCAAGCACAAGTAGAGGCACGTGCAGCAAAAATAGAGGAAATATGGAAGGCATTTAATGACATTCAGACAAAAATCGAGACGGAACGATCGGAAGACGAAGAGCACCTACAGGAAGTATTGCTAGCTGAGGAAGGTGAACGGATCGTATTTGAACAGGTGTATTACGAGACGGTAGACAAGGTGCATTCTATTCTAGCCACAATTCGGCAGGTACCGGCGGTCGCATACGCGCCGCAAAATCACGTAGTCGGTAGAGCAAATCCAGGTATGCTTGATATTAAATTACCTACGCTAGAGTTAGCAACATTTAACAGTACGTATGAGCAGTGGATGCTATTTAAAGATTCTTTTATATCCATTATACACGATAATCCGAAATTATCTGAGGTACAAAAATTTCAATATTTGAGGAGCGTATTAAAAGACGAAGCTTTGCAGGTGATAAGTAGCTTGACGACATCGGCGGAGAATTATACAGTGGCATGGGAGCTGCTCAAAAAGCATTACGATAATAAGAAGCTCATTATAAACAGCCACTTAGCGCAGCTTTTGGACTTTCCAATTACTAAAAGATTACTAAAAATAAGCACGCGTCGTTGAAACAGTTTATAGTAGGGGAGACCGGGGCTATTCGTGACACATTTTTGTTTCGAATTTTTTTCTCGCTCGTATAAATGTTTAAAAAATTTTTATTTGTGCGATGTAATCGTCCATCTTTCTAGTTTAAAAGAAAAAATATATATAGGTTTTTCTCTCACAAGTCTCGAAATATATCAAGAAATGTATCGCTGTGTCATGTATCACGAATTGCCCCGAAGCCTGGGTAATTCGTGACAAACCACGGGATAATGCGTAACACTTTCTCTGATTGAACGAACTATATAGATTTTTTTTGTTTTTGCAATTTTTATCTACTTTATACTTTGAAAAAGCCTTTATTTGTCAGAATTTACAAATTATATGTATAAAAAATTATGAGGAAAAATGTAACGCCTGTTCCATTAATTGCCTTCATTGTTCACATTCGATTACGGGAATCCACTTCTCGAAGGCGTCCGCGGCCCCTGCGAATTGGTTTTTCCTTTGAACGCTTATTCGTGGCGTTTTTGGTTGCCCCGATTGCTCGTGTCACGAAATGCCTCGGCGTGATTTTTCTTTATTCATGATCCGTGACTTACAGATAAGAAAGAATACCATAAAATCTACTCATGCATTATGCTTAGTGAAGTCGAGTGACTAAATACAACTTACCGTTTCGGATCTCTTATTATTTTATTCGGCGAGAAAACAAATTTTTGGGATTTGAAAAAATTTACTTTGAGCACTTGAAATCAAACTTTCTGTCACTGAGAGAGAAAAATGCCCATGTAGCACAACAGCGGCTGAAAAGCGTTTTAAAAGCGCTACTGCGGGTGCAGGAATTCAGCGCTTTTTTAGCGCTTTAGAAGCATATTATCGCTTTAAAAGCGCTTTCAAAATCCACTAGAAAAAGCGTTTATAAGCGCGTAAGACCAGCGCAGGAAAAAATGCAATTTTATAGCGTTCAAAGCGCGCTCAAAATCCGTTCAAAAAGCGCATTATAAGCGCATTATAAGCGCGTAGATTAATATAGTGTGGGAAACGTTATTGAAATAAATAGTCATAAAATAATACATAATATTATGTATTTTAATACTGATTTGTTACAAATTGGTTGAAATTTTTATGGCATTTAACCGTCGATAGTTAACTGATAAACATTATTCTCACATGTCAAACATAATTGGGAACATAATTGGAAATAATCTATTTGGATTTTTTTTACGAACTTTCGCAATACAAAATAAAATAAAATGCTTCTGCGCTGCATTTACGGATAGCCGTGCGAATATCGACTCATCTTGGTTATAACCACTCGTGTATATAACATAATTGGAACATAATTGGAAATAATCTATTTCAATTTTTTTACGAACTTTCGCAATACAAAATAAAATAAAATGCTTCTGTGCTGCATTTACGGATAGCCGTGCGAATATCGACTCATCTTAGTTATAACCACTCGTGTATATAACATAATTGGAACATAATTGGAAATAATTTATTTCGATTTTTTTTACGAACTTTCGCGATACAAAATAAAATAAAATGCTTCTGCACTGCATTTACTGATAGCCGTGCGAATATCGACTCATCTTAGTTATAACCACTCGTGTATATAACATAATTGGAACATAATTGGAAATAATCTATTTCAATTTTTTTACGAACTTTCGCAATACAAAATAAAATAAAATGCTTCTGTGCTGCATTTACGGATAGCCGTGCGAATATCGACTCATCTTAGTTATAACCACTCGTGTATATAACATAATTGGAACATAATTGGAAATAATTTATTTCGATTTTTTTTACGAACTTTCGCGATACAAAATAAAATAAAATGCTTCTGCGCTGCATTTACGGATAGCCGTGCGAATATCGACTCATCTTGGTTATAACCACTCGTGTATATAGTCCCGCTTTCGTTGTTACCTGCTCTTGTCACCTGTAAAACAAATTTTTACATTTATACCTGTAGTTATATAATTTCATATATTTTCCTTTGACAACCTCTATTTTGACATTGCAAAAAACATAACAAAAAAGTATCTGTACCTATAGGGGTAGGTAATCAACTTTTGAAAAATCTTTATTATCTTGGCAAATCAACATTATTTATGGCTCTCTTCTTTGAATTACTTCGAAGCCACGTACTTATGGAGCCTGTGACTTTTGATCTCGAAAAATTTCCTTTATATTGTTTGCCACATGCATCTGAAAAAAGATTTTAAAAATTACAATATTATGCATGAGAAATACTAAATACAGGATTTAAGTTGATAAGTTAATCATCATATTTATTAAAAGTAGATCAAGTGTATTTTAAGGGGAGAGCCTCATGTAACCAGCAAAAAAAATCGAAAAAATTTTATTGCACAAATCATTATAGTATAATATCTCTAGAATATGTTCCGAAAGTTCCAGAGCGAAATTCGAACTTGAAATAGGCGATTTTATACCTGAGCGTTACGCAAGTAAAGCGCGCGCTCCGAGAACTTGAAACTTTAAACGCGTTTTTCTCAAAACCATGTTTTTCAAATTGGCGTGCAAGATTACTGATAAACTATTCGACCAATCAATTTGCCCTTTGGCATGCATGTAGATAACTAAATACCATTGTCTTTAAACTTACTTGTTTCGTCATTTTACATGAGGCTCCCTCCTTAAGACACAGCAGGACTGAAAGTAAGAGTTTCATGTTTTTTTTCTCAGAATTTTCAATAACTTACCAATAATGCACGTACCGCACTTTAGTGACTTGATTCCTTTTTTTATCTCTGTCCCTGTCCAATTCAGTTGTAATGCAACTTCAGGAGAAAAAATCTTCTTACATATACTAGTAGCCATTTCTCCTTCGTGTACCCCTCTCCCAGCTACAACACTAAAATGGGATACCTGTACAGAAAAAAAAGTTATTAGCAAAAAGTTATATTGATGTGTTGAGATGAGTTGCTAAGTTTTCATAAATGCAGGACATTAAATATTTACCGCAAAATCATAGTTGTCGCCGTTTTGGAGAAACAACTCAGTTCCAAGTTGAATATGTGCTCGAGGATTTTCAATATGGATTTCATTATTGATAGCTTCCTCTTGTGAAGCATTAAGAATTTTTTGGAGTTGATCTCGAGCAGCAGATGCTGCCTGATGCTTTATGTAGCTCGTTTTAAGAATCTTCTTTGGAGGCATGGTTACTTAATAAACAAAAATAAATAAAACAAATAAAATGAATTCAATACTAAATATCTGATTTAAAGTTTTATAAGAATGTCTCAAATTTTGTAAACTTATTCCTTGAAAAATCCAGGATTTTCCAGGAATTTTTATCAAAATTCTAAGTAAGATTAGAGAATTTTTTAATGCAGCTTTAAAACAATTTTATTTTACTACACACGCGTTTTTTAATATTCTTTAAGTATGTAATTACAAAGAAAAGTCACTTAAGATTTGAAATTAAATTAAAGAAAGTACTACAAGAAAATAATATGAACTAATGTCATATAACAATCTGTCTACTGTATATGGATGTAGCTTATCAGAAGTACAGAATTCGAAAGATGGTAAAAGATGCAACGCTAATTTAGAACGATAAAGGATATCATTGTTATATCAAGTATCTACTTCTTTCTGAACATTTTCTGAAATTCTCAAACCTTTCATCACTGGATACAGAAAATGTAAGAAATAATTTTGTCAGAAAGAGATATCAAATATAAATTTAAAAATAAAATTTATATATTTCTGTTACGTTCAATATTTAAATAACATTTTATTGTCAATTGATAAATATATTGTCCAGACTATATAATTAATAGCTCAATGTTAATTCTTTAGTGCATAATTCCGCAATATGTATTATTCAATTGATATAACAATAATATCCTTTATCGTTCTAAATTAGCGTTGCATCTTTTACCATCTTTTGAATTCTGTGCTTCTGATAAGCTACATCCATATACAGTAGACAGATTGTTATATGACATTAGTTCATATTATTTCCTTGTAGTACTTTCTTCAATTTAATTTCAGATCTCAAGTGACTTTTCTTTGTAATTACATACTTAAAGAACGCGTGTGTAGTAAAATATAATTTTTAAACTATTTTTTTCTTGCAAGAGATTTGTGTTAAATATTTTTTGTAGTATTTAAAATATGTCGATGTTTAAGTTTTTTACGAGAAAGTTTTATTGTACTACCAGACTGGTATAAGTTTAAATAAATAAAAATCTTTTTCTATATATATATAAAACATACAAAAATATAAAATAAATCTATATTATTATTAAGAAAGAATAAATATCTAAATATTAAAAAAGATTTTTATTTATTTAAACTTATACCAGTCTTTGGTAGTCAATAAATCAAGAGAATCAAGCGAGGGGCTTCTCACTCAAGAAATCTGGAAATCAAAGAACTTGGACTGCGGCATTCACAACGAAATTTCTATTGACTGCCATGTTGATTTCTAAGATTTCTTCGGGATTACCAGTGATTTCCACTGATCGTCAGCAACTGCGCCGGGCTCGATCGGGCGAGGTCGGGACAAATCGGTTTTTTTTTCGATTGCTTATATTCGTACGAATCAAGTAAGATGTTAAGAACGTAAAGCAATTCAAATTTTTTAAATATGTACGAAATTAAAAATAGTTTTCCACTTGATAGTTTTTAGATTGTTTTTATTCTTAAATAAATCTCAAATATATATTTATAAATATAAATATATTATAAATATATATATATATATATATATATATATATATATATATTATAAACGTTACGAAACAATTAAAACTGATTTAAATAAAAATGAATATTAATAGATATTTGGGGAATTCCTTATTAAAATAAAGAAATTGGATAAAAATATTAGTTTAATATTATACAGTCTTTTTACTTATACCATAAATTTATTAAAACTGATTAACAATATCTTTGGCATCACGTATATTAATAAAATAAAATATAATAAAATAAAATAAATAAAAAATAAAGCAACATTACATTACTACTTTTTTTTTCTTAAAACAATTCTTTGATTCTTATAAATATGTTTCTTGAAAGTGCCAAACCTACGTCAGTAATGACAGGCGCAGATGTTGTTAATTTGTACTTATTAATGTTTATATAACCGTGTGCAAAAGTGTTCATTAATGTTAAATATCCCCCACCCGTAAGTCCAAACCATTGACATGATACTCCGATATCTCTTTGGTTTCCTTTAATGTTTGCATAAGTACTAGAATACTCTTTTGTTTTTTGTGTTGTGCCATTTAAATAACCAAATCCGAGAACAAGGCCTATAAGACATTTATTATTGTCAATCCGATTAAATACTGTTCAATCACCAATATTTATTTGCTCACATTCTTCAGCGAAATCCTCTGAAAGATTTACAGTATTTGCTTTATACGACTCATATTCAGATTGTCGAACTCTCTGTAATCTATCACTACTTAATTTTCCCGAGAATTGATTTAAAAGCCAACAGATAGACGATTTTCTTACTATAGTCTCTTTTCCAGAAGAATCTGTAACAACTGTAAACGGACTTTCTTCATCCAATTTATTTGTCAAATTTGTGTAATTTTTTAGTTCTAAATGACCTTGTATCGCTGATAATACGGTCAAATCTGTCAAAAGATCCAAATTAGAATCTGCTACTGAATCTGTTGTCAATGTTTCTTCATCTGCTCTTAAGTTTAAATCAAAATCCTCCTCAAATTCTATTCCTTCATCGTACAAATCATTATTTTCAGTGTCGTCAGTTGTAACACATTGAAAATCTACTTTTTCTGCAACGTCTACATCGATTTCAATGCCTAAATTACACATTGAGTGAAATGCATCTTCTTTTGCTCTGTTCATTAAGTGAATAATTTCGCTGTTACTTGGAAGAGCAGTATTGCTGTTACTCAAGAAGTTTTCATAAGCTACTTCTTTATCTTGAGATTCAAATGATGCATTTAAATGCTTTACTCGAGGAAACCTGAACGTATCGCAATCAGAATGCTTTTGCACCGAGATGTCAGATTGGAGCTGAATTCGCGAAACTCTATGGATGCAATCTAGCATTGTAAAATTCACCATCATACAATAAGTAGTTGTCATCGACCTTAATTGTCGGAAGAAACTTTCACAAGGCTGACTGCTAAATAACAATGGTAAGAAACATTCAGGCATTTGTTTGTCCCTGCACAGTATGATTGCACTTATCAAACTGTGAGCATTTATTTCAATACATATGTAAGAATTTCGACTTATGAAATGTTCAGTCACTGAGTAGTTAGCAATTGTTCGCAGCCAAGAACGCCACATTCGCAGAAAAAAACAGAATACCAGATGTAATAAATTCTATCATGAACAGTAATGGCTTCAGACAAATATGCAGTTAAAATGTAGTACATTATTTGTAGGTAGGCTCGTGTTCCTTCGCTGGTTGGAACATGTTTTTCTAATAAAGCCCATATTTTTGGATCACAAATTTTAATGACTGCTTGAAAATTCATTTTATCGGAATTAGAAACGCCCTTTTCTGTTAATTGATGTTTATCTCTGGAAACAAGCTTCATTAACATTTTGATATGAGTGGCAGAAATAACGTAATCTCCAATTGGCAGCAATGCAGTATCTTTCAACAATCTTGTTCTTAATTTTCCTCCAATATGAATAGTATCTTGACAAGAAATAACATTAGGTAAACGTTTTGCACAAAATCCTGGAAAAACTACGTCAAAATCATCTACAGTCAGAAATTTATGATTATGTGTTCCTAAACAGCTTTCAATTGACATTGCTCTTAATAAGCGACTATCTCCATCAGAAGATACGCCAAGAACTGTTATGAAACATCCAACAATCCCTTGATAATAAAATTCCAGCGGTCTCTTACATCTTTGGTATTAAACTTATTATCAGTTCCATACAAACAGAGACAAAAAGGCGGACTATTCTTAACTAACGGTTGTACCATTATCGCGTATAGAAGTGGAGCTGGCTTATTTGCATAAAAAATATTTTCAATTACTTTTGCAGAAGTCGCAAGGAATGTTTTGGTTTTAGGCATACCATTAGAATCTAAGGGTAATACAAAACCAACCAATTGATTCGTTTTTGGATCATATTGAATTCGATTTATAATTCGAGTTGCATCTTCACTTAGCCAGACGTAAGGAGGCAGATTCCTAGAGCTTAAGAACAGTTTTAACTCTTCAAATCGACATTCTCCTTCAATTATTGAAGAACTTGACCTGGTCATGGTTCGCATTACTGTACTTGTTGATGGAAGTGGCAAATTAGTTGCTAGTGTTTCGTATGCAATTCTACCTCCAGTCATAAATATGTAGCTTGAAAATTGTTTCAATGCCTCATCATATTTATAACCTCTTTTGTTTTTCAATATTTTTTCATGCGAAGCTTCATTTAGTTTTTTCAAAAGGGGTAAGTAGAATTGCTTGCTATCTTCAATATTTCGAACATTTTTTAAATCAACAGAATGATTCGTCCGGTAATCATTCTACATTTATTCCCCCTGAAGTGAAAATTGTTTCAATGCCTCATCATATTTATAACCTCTTTTGTTTTTCAATATTTTTTCATGCGAAGCTTCATTTAGTTTTTTCGAAAGGGGTAAGTAGAATTGCTTGCTTCTTCAATATTTCGAACATTTTTTAAATCAACAGAATGATTCGTCCGGTAATCATTCTACATTTATTCCCCCTGAAGTGTTTGTAGAATATTGCAAGAACTGCTTATCAGTCCTCCACAGTCTAAATTCATCGTAAATTGTCCATTTATTTCTTGAAGATAGTTATTACTTGTTGCTGGTATCGAGTTTGGTGTACTGTGGTAATGATAATTCATCAAAGGTTCGAAAGAAGTAGAATTTTCCAGATTTGGCGTAGATACTATTGTATGTGTATTATTATTGCTTTCAGATATGCTGCTGTTCAGATCCATGTTTTCCTTTTCTGCTTGACAAATGCTTTCATTTGATGAATTGGAAAAATTAAAATTGTTTCGAGATTTCTTAATGGAAACAGACTTTGTCTTTTTGATATGACCATTTATGTGCCTATAAAAGTTAGACAATATCCATTTACTTTTACCATTTTTTTGAAACACTTTGTTAACGTTACATTCACTATCACATAAAGAACATGTTATTTGAGAAGAATATGTGAATGAAGTTAAGGCATTTTGTGGATCTGCTAAAATTGTAACATTAACCTTCAAGTCAGCCAACACTTTCTCTTGTAATTCTGTATCGTTCATTAGTTCTTTTGAATTTTTTACATACAAAACAATTAAATTTTTTATTTTTTTCTTTTCTCTTTCAACATCACAACCATTTGGAATAATTGGATCACTCGATGACATACTGGTTGTTTTTGTATTAGTTTCTTTTCGATACACAGAAGTTGGTGAAAAATTGTTAATTTTTTTATTCCAAACTTGCGGTTTTAAAGACTTAACGTAAGTAATTACATTATGAATCTGAGTTTTTACGCCACTCATGAAACGAAAACTTTTTGGGTTCTTATGGAAAATTCCAAAAAAACTTTCGAGATTTTTAGTTTCATCCAAAAGTAATAGTAAATCATTTGCAACAAACTTTTCCATTTCGTTGATTTGCGCTTCTCCGACTTCACGTAAAGATACATAATTATCTACATGGTGTATTTTAAAAATGTTTTTTACATACGACGGCAATTTAATGGATGTCTCAGTCTCGACTATATTCCAAAATATTTCTGCTGCAGCTTCTTCAGTTTCGTTTTTTCGTCTGCAAGTTGTACACTTTTCATTTATACTGTTAATATCATCAGTTTGTGTCTGTTTTGAGGCCATTACAACACGAGGTTTTACAATATTCATACTATCCTACAAAGATAAACAATATTTAGAAAATATGTATATAAATACAATTTTTATTAGACTGTAAAGTGTATTTAAATTTTCGCATTTGTAAAATTTTACTAAAATTGACATATGAATAACACTATTTTAAAAGTATTTAGTAGATTACACGGAGAAAAATGTTAGGTTTTGACAAGCAAATATTAGCCTGTGACATCAATATTGTAGTGCTGGAATGGACATAGTCATCAGGTAGCCTTACTGTTATGCTGCTTATGCTTTAGGAAGACAATTCCACCATGCTAAATCCTATTCTTATAGCACATGTACGCGTCTTTGTCTTACATATGGCAACAATGCATTTCCAAAGTTGTTTACTTTTCTCAATTCGTCGCATAACCTCGCGCATAACCTCTACCGTTATTTATAGAGGTTATAACCTCTATCGTACAGCGACGCCTCAAGCACAGGTGCCAAGTGTACGCTAATGCCGAAAGCGTTAGTTCTGTCCTAGCCTAACGTTGTGCCGTAAGAAACTAAAGTTTAGACTACAACTTATGTTACCACAGCATAAGGCATTTTCCTGCAATACAGTAGCGAAAACTTAACCCACTCTAAATGTTGCAATTTCGTCAGCACTACGTGTTGGGCTCCGCGTTAACAAAATTTTTTTTCCGTGTAATCTTTATAACAACTGAATTTTATTACGAAACATGAAAAACAAATATTTTTATTCTACACACAGTTTCACGACAAAATTCACAACAAACTTATGTACTTTAGTAAAAAAAATTAAATATTATTTCTACTTACGAAGGGTTATTACTTTATTTTAATCTAGATTTTAATAAAACAGATATGCTTAGATGAAAGTTCAATTGTGACCAACGATTATCATAACCTAAAAGATATAAGAAATGTTGTGTCAAAACTCGGACTATCTCGGATTACTTCGCCCTCGACTTCGCCTCTTGTCAGCTGAGGCCGACAAGACTCGAGTTAGCACGAAAGAGATCCGAAATAATGCGCGAATTAGTATGAGTTGGTGTGAGTGCGTGACACTGAGAAAACTTTTATAAGATTTCCACTTTGATTTCTATGTGATTTTTATCCATGGCTGACAGATTTCTGAATGATTTCTGTTGATTACTAAGATTTCTAAAAGATTTTTTTAACGTTAAAACAAGGAAATCCACGATTTCTCAAGTGAAAAGCCCCTCGGAATCAAGAGAAGATACACGGTAGTATCTCGTAACAAGTAATACTTACGGGAGAATTCATGAGTAACCACGTTAACAATTTCGCTGTTTTGATTGTTATTATTAGCTAGTTAGTATATTAGCTAATCTATAACGTAGCACCATGCAGGTTCCTGTTCCCACTTATGTTGTCAGGGACGACACAACTAGGCAGCAAAATTAAATCTTGGAATAAAAAAAACAGAATTAGAACACAAAAACAAATAAATGCATATAATATATATATTTGTAGAAATACATGAACTGTATCGTAACCTCTGGGCGCGTTCCGAATTTGTACATCAAACGCAGAGCACTATTTATTCTTCTTAAACGTTCGATGAACATCAAGGACAAATAATATATATACGCTATGCGTTTGATGCGCAATTCGGAACGGACTCTCTGTAAAAAATGCTTGCATATATTACAAGCCGGGGTAATTATACGACTTATGTATTTTTACACGCGTACAAATATATGAGAAACTACTTACAGAGTATCCACGTCCGAAGACGACGACGACCTTGATGACTAGTTCAGACAATATTGGTTCAAGCTCCCTTGATCAGGGGTTATACAACCATATTACTCAAAATATATGCGTTTATTCCTCTTCTTTTTACTCGTATATATTAACCCACTACCACACGGATGATATATTACACATCGTCAATTTTCACAAAATTCTATATACCGGACGAAACACGTCTTGACGCGTTTGCACACAGATCGAGACTACGGGCCTTGATCGAATAACCTCTTGACGAGACTGATGAACACGCACGCACGTACAGACATGTTTACGATTCGCGACTTTGAAAATGACAATCGGACGCAGGCGTCGTGGGCGTGAATCCGACCCCTCCTCCCCCGTCTCTCTCCGTACTCGCGAGTAATGCCGCGTGCACACATGCATCCCGCACTTGCCACGCTCGAGATACATTACGACGCGGTAGCCAATTCTTTCGCTTATACGAAAAAGCGATAAATTAACTGGCTATCGCGTCGCGTTTCGCCGTGTGCCAATCGTTGTTATTATGCAAAAGCCGAATCGCGCCCGTATATGACGGTATCGCAGCGAGCGTGTGATATAATATAAATGTCGTGTTTTAACCTCTTCACAATAAAGACACGAGGGCGAGTCATGTTTTTCTCATGCGAGTCAAAAATTATTTCTAAAAGATTTGAAAGTTATTATAGATGTTTTATACGCGAATTGCACATTTTCACAGCAATTTTAGAAGATGCATTCTCAACAACGCTTTCAAAGTGCTTTGCACGCGCTCTTGTGCTACGTGCGCTTTCAAAGCGCTTTTTACACGCATGATTGACGAAAATGTTTTTAAATGTTTTGCAAAGTAAATTACATGTTTTCAAGCAACCTTTGATAGTCTTAGAAATAATTTTTGGCACACTGTGAATCAAAATCCATCAAAATAGCCACCTGCCAAAAAAGTGCGTACTGACAGCGGTTTTGGGAGGTGCATTCTCAACAGCGCTTTTAAAGCGCTTTTTACGCGCATGATTGACGAAAGTGTTTTTGAGTATTTTTCAAAGTGAATTACATGTTTTCAAGCAACGTTTTAGTCTTAGAAATCATTTTTGGCACACTATGAGTCAAAATCCATCAAAATAGCCATCTGTCAAAAAAGTGCGTAACTGACAGCGGTTTTGGAAGGTGCATTCTCAATAGCGCTTTTAAAGCGCTTTGCACGTGCTGCTGTGCTACATGGGTGGTTGACACGCAAATGCCATTCCGTTGGTACCTAGAGGACACTAAGAAACATCTGTGATTGATATTACAGGTTTCTAGCAGCAAGCATTTTAAAGTTAGGCCCGCGACAAAATTTTAGCAGAGTCACGAATAGCCCCGGTCTCCCTTACATTTGCGTACCCATCTTAAGGCGTTAGAAGTCTTGAGATTGCCCGTGGCACAGTGGGATGCAATCATAATATTTTTGGCTAGAAATAAATTAGACTATTATTCGCAACGTGACTGGGAAGAAGACATAGGTCAAAGAGCACCAGAGTATATGTCAACGACAGAAGATTTCTTAAAGTTCCTTAATGAAAGGTGTCGTACTTTAGAAATGTTGGACAGCGGTCAAGGTCAAGGTAAACACGAGACAATACAAAAGAAGGATGTTGCTAAGAAGAGTGACAAGCGAGTCACACTAGCTTCGACGTCACAGTCATGCCCCATATGCAAGGGTAATCAGGGTAATCATCAAGTCTATAATTGCTCGGACTTATTGAAGATGTCTGCATCGGATAGACAGGCAGCAGTGAAGGAAAAACATTTGTGTCTCAAATGTTTGAAGACGGGACATTACGTGAAAAATTGCAAATCTACGAATTGTCGCAAGTGCTCCAAAGCACATAACACGTTATTACATGTAGGGTCTACGGAGACTAAGGATCAAGCAAATAGCAGCGAATCAAGAAAATTAGAGGATGAAGACAAGCCAGTCGTCATGCCTTGTGTCAAGAATACAGCGAATTACAACACGGAAGATGGGCGGTCTATCCTAACAGCAAGAGTAAGCAACGCGCTAAGATCACACGTTATCCTAGCGACAGCTCAAATATATGTGAGAGATATTGATGGAAAGCGACTAACATGCCGAGCCTTATTAGATCCAGGCTCTCAATCACATCTCGTTACAAGCAAATTAGTTAGAAGATTACAAGTTCCCTGTAAAAAGGAATCGAGGACTATCAATGGCGTTATGCAAAACGTACAATTACAAATATTAAATTTCCACGACGATACGTATAGAATCTTGTCATTCCGGTTTCCGAGCAGATTTGGATTGCTTGGTTCTGCCGGTAATAACATCAAGATTACCGCAGGTCAACATTAATAAAAGGTTCATTACGCTACCGGAAGATAATAGAATCGCCGATCCTGACTTTGATAAATCGAGAGAAATAGATTTGCTAATAGGTGCCAGCCTATTCTGGAATTTGTTATGTGTAGGCCAGATCAAGGGACGACGAGGACATCCGACTTGGCAGAAAATCCTCTTAGGATGGATAATAGGGGGTGAACTAATAGATGCTCGTCCGAGTACAAATTCAACCTCACTTGTAGTGGCCAACCAAGCTTTAAGTGAGCACCTTGAGAAATTTTGGACGCAAGAGGAGATTCATGCACCGCGCCAATACAACGCACAAGAAAAATATTATATAGAAAATTTTAATACAAAAATATTGTATAGATCATTTTAAGAAAACATACAAATGAGATTCGGATGGAAGGTTTGAAGTATGTCTACCCAAAAACCCTAACGTTACACTAGGAAACTCGAAGGAACGTGCCATCAGCAGCTTTTACGCCTTAGAGCGACGATTTAGAAGAGAACCGGCGCTTCGAGAAGAGTATATTAAATTCATGGAAGATTACAAGAAGCAAGGACACATGAGTCTGATATTACAAGAGGAGCTTGCTAACAAGAAGCTACTATATTTTATTCCACGTCAACCAATACTCAAGCCCGGAAGCATATCTACGAAGCTAAAAGTCGTGTTTAATGCATCAGCAAAGACAGACAATGGTGCATCTCTCAACGACATGCTTCTGGCTGGACCCAACTTGCAGAACGACTTACTTTACATTATATTACGTTTTCGGATACACATCTATGTCATAACCGCTGATATCAAGATGATGTTCCGCCAGATAAAAGTTAACGAAGAAGACCGCTATCTGCAGATAATAGTGTGGTGAGATTCTGAGACAGCTCTATTGTTGATGTATTTATTGAATACAGTTACATATGGCACCGCTCCCGCTCCATTCTTGGCTATGGAAAGTATAGAAGAACTATCAATCAAAGAGAGCTTTGAATTCCCGTTAGCAGCTCTAGTTCTAATTGTCGATCGTTATATGGAAGACGTAATAACAGGATCCGACGATCTAAAAGCAGTCATAGATTTGTAAAGCAATTAACAACTTTATTAGCAAATCAAAGCGGATGATCTGTTGGTACTCAACAAGGAAGAACCCATCAAGACTTTAGGAATATTTTGGGACCAGAAAACAGATACATTCCAGTACAGTGTTAAGAGCATGAACAATACAAAAATTACAAAGCGCGTAATTCTATCGGAGATTTTAAAAATTTATGATCCCTTGTGCATTTTAGGACCTATTATCATTAAGGCCAAGATTATTATGCAGCAGTTATGGTCTTTGAATATCGGATGGGACGGGAGTCTGCCTCAGGACCTTTACTCAAAGTGGAAAGCTTATTGTCTATCATTAACTCAATTGAACGAGTTGAGGATTCCACGTTGTATCAAGAATAATCCGTCTAGGAAAATAACAATATTTGGATTCGGAGATGCCTCAGAGAAAGCATACGGCGCCTGTTTATACGCCGTAACACAATCAGAAAATGGAGAGTTTTGCTCTAACCTGCTTTGTGCCAAATCCAGAGTGGCGCCTCTAAAGGCACTAACCATCGCTAGGAGATCGAGTGACTGACATGGATCTGCGAAGCGACTCCACGATTGTGCTCGGATGGCTAAAGAAATGCCCTAGTACATTGAAGACCTTCGTAGCGAACAGAGTGTCCGAGATACAGCAACTTACATCATCAGACTCGTGGCATTATGTTTCATCAGAGGAAAATCCGACTAACATCCTTTCAAAAGGGGCCACCGTCAAAGAGCTAAAGCTTAATAGTTTATGGTAGCACGGGCCTAACTATCTCACAAGAAGTGAAGCCTGGCCTAAGCAACTAGACTCAGTAATCGAATTGCCAGAATGCAAGTCAATTGCCAGCCTGGTGATAACGCCAGCATCTACCATATTACCCGATGTATCGTCCTGGGAAAGGCTTACGAGAATTATAGCTTATTGCTACCGATTCATAAGCAGTTATCGAAGAAAGAAGATTATAGGACCTCTCATGATCGAAGAATTGGAAGCAGCAGAGCTAAACATCGTCAGAGTAATACAATAAGAAGTTTTCTAAGAAGAAATACAGCGTTTGAAGAATGAGCGTCCTCTTAAGGGCGACAGCAGACTGAAAGCATTAGACCCATTTTTGGACGAGAAGAAACTAATCCGTGTGGGAGGCCGCTTACGCCAAGCTCAGCTTCCAGAAGAAACTCGACACCCTATAGTGTTACCTGCCAAGCATAATGTTACCCGTTTGATTTTTCGAGCAATGCATAAGAAGCTACACCACTGTGGCACCGAACAATTTCTGGCTACCGTACGACAAAGATATTGGGTACTATCCGGCCGAAGAGAGGCTCGGAAGGTTACTCGCTTGTGTTTAAATTGTTTTCGGCTTCGTCCACCCAACATACAGGTGAAGATGGGAGACCTTCCCGAAGAACGAATTACTGGATATTTACGTCCATTTGCAATTACCGGCATAGACTATGCCGGCCCTATAATGATAAGGAAAAGCCGACGTCGAGGCAGAGTACATACCTCGAAAGCTTATATAGCTCTATTCATTTGCTTCAGTACAAAGGCAATACATATTGAGCTAGTCACAGATATGACTACAGAGGCGTTCTTAGCTGCCCTTCAACGCTTCACCAATCGAAGAGGAATCTGTTCCCGCCTATATTCAGACAACGGCACCAATTTTGTAGGAGCATTAAAAGGGAATTCTAATGTAGAGGATAAAAAGAATCGAATTTTTTTTTTTTTTAATCAATAGTACACTATTTGTGGAATGTATTCCTAAAGTTACAGTAAAAAATTTGAAATTTTAAAGGCCTTACAGCCATTTCTTGCGCGCAGGTATACGAGCGCGCGGCATAAGCGCGCGAGCCGCGATCGGCGCGACGGCTATTGTGACTATTCTCGTGCGCTATCTATTATCAGCTAAGACGTGTTGTTGTTTTGGAACGTTTGTTTTGGAGAGTTTGTCTTGGAGCTTGTCTGCTCTGAATTTCCTGTACGTATCTAACGGCAAAACGATGCCCTCTCGGAAAAGAAGTAAAGGCGATAATGCTCGTAGCGCGAAGCTTCGGAAGCGAAAGTTTAACGGCAACCAGTTTTCTGAACAAAATGAAGCTGTAGGACAAAGTGCGACCGCGAGAAAATTAGCAACTGCTAGTAATGAAAATGTGACTTATACTCTCACTCTTTTTTATAGACTTATTGAATTTGTTAGTGTTTTTGGCGCACTTTCAGAAATACTTATTTGTAGAAACTGCAAGCAAAAAGTAGAATTCCAAGAAAATGGACATCGGGGCCTCGGATTTAAACTTGTTGTTTTGTGCCGCTGCAATCGTCGAAAAATTAATTCAGGGCCTTTCATAAGCAATGGTTATAAAATTAACCGACGAATAGTTCTCGTAATGCGGCTTTTAGGCATCAGTAGAGATGGCATAAACTTATTTTGTGGCCTTATGGACATCGGGCAAGGCCTAAGTAAAAGTACGTACGACCTTATAGTGGGGCATATTCGTAATGCCGCGAAAGCAGTGTTCGATGTTTTGTGCCCAAAAGCCGTAAAAGAGAAAAAAGAAGAAAATGAAAAAAGAGGAAGACCATCTACAAATTTGAAAGTATCCGGCGATGGGTCATGGAAGAAACGCGGCTTCACTTCGTTATTTGGTGTGACAACTCTAATTGCTTATTATAGCGGAAAAGTAATAGATCTTGTCGTAAAAAGTAGTTACTGTTAAGCGTGTACGGTTTGGCGCAAAAGAGAAGGTACTGAAGAGTATGCTAAATGGTACGAAAATCATCAAGAAGAATGCGCATCAAATCATGATGGCAAAATGGAAGTCGATGTTGTTATAGAAATGTTTTCTACATCTGAAAATAAATATGGAGTGAAGTACGGAAACTATATCGGAGACGGTGACTCTAAGACGTTCAAAGCTATTTTAGATTTAAACCCGTACGGAGATGATTTTCCAGTATCAAAAAATGAATTCATTGGACACGTTGAGAAACGAATAGGCAGTCGGCTTCAAAACATCAAAAAAGAAAAAAAGCTTGGCGGAAATGAGAAGTTGACTGACGTTCTTATAAAAAAACTTACAAAATATTACTGATTAGCAATTAGAAGAAATATTGAATCCGTCGATGGAATGGAGAAAGCTATAATGGCCACATCATATTTGCACTTGTGTTCAACAAATGAAAATCCAAGGCACAAAAATTGTCCAGAAGGCGCAGACAGCTGGTGCAAGTATCGTGTCGCTCAAGCCTTAGGTACACATTTCGACCATCCGCCTCCGCTTCATCCAGATATTGCGAAGAATATACTGCCTATTTATGAAAACCTTTCTAAGAAAGATCTTAGGCTAGAAAGGTGCTTAGGCGGAC
This sequence comes from Temnothorax longispinosus, assembly GCF_030848805.1. Lineage (NCBI taxonomy): Eukaryota > Metazoa > Arthropoda > Insecta > Hymenoptera > Formicidae > Temnothorax > Temnothorax longispinosus. The sequence goes on along the minus strand of NC_092360.1, from coordinate 17,126,169 downwards.
ACACGCAAAATGCCAATAAAAGTTATAATTCCACCATTTGGCGGCTAGCTCCGAAACACCTGCACTCTGGCGTAAAAATTATTGAAATCGCCGCCTGTATAACTGCAGGCATATTTAATGAAGGATATTTTGCTGTTCTCAAGATTATGGAAATCTTACAAATAAAGATCGGGCCTCAATGTAAATTATTCGCGGACAATTACAAGGCCGAGCGGACGAAAAGGCAAGAGCGCCGCAGCTTCAGTAGCAGCAGAGAAGCTCGATTGGCTCGAAAACAACGACAAATCGAGCAAAACGAGTTCTTCGAAGAGGCAGAAGGTTTATTATACGGACCTGGAATAGCAGATTAACGTCAGAGAGCGGTAAGTTTTTAAAAATATTTGTTTTTCTGTACCGAAAACTTTAAACGCGTTTTTCTCGAAACCACGTTTTTGAAATTGATGGGCACGATAACTAAAAAACTATTGACTAATCAAGTTGGCTCTTGTACGTACATATAGTTTATTACATTTACTAGGAGATGAACCTCTATCGCAATAACAACTATAAGTTCATATCGAAAAGACTATTATTGCCAGTCACGGTCGATTTAAATTACTTTAATTGTTATTCTATATACTGGCAAAAGAAATTTATTATTCTGTTTATTATACACCGTCGACCTAAGAATTGGTGCTCCATCTTATAGTTGTTATTGCGATAAATATTACCACAGCCCCAGTGGTCGAATTGGCACGACACCCGGTATACGGGAGGTTCCAGGTTCAAACCCTGGCTGGGGTAATATTTTTCGCAATAAAAATTAAACTATTTAATTTAGAAATTACATCAACTAACCAAAACCCATGGTCGAAATTAATAATGTCTCGATGATTGATCCGAAAAAGTGCTGTGTGAATCCGACAAACCAAGTTGGCTCACAGTTTTTCAATGTTCATATCGAAAAGACTATTGCCAGTCACGGTCGATTTAAATTACTTTAATTGTTATTCTATATACTGGCGAAAGAAATTTATTATTTTGTCTAATATATTACATATTTTTTTACTAAAAAAATTTTTTTTATATATTTTAATTACGTAATAAAATAGCCCAAAAGTTGTCAAAGCGATTTATTAAATAATTTCTTTAAAAAAAATTCCCGAAAATACCTTTATTTTTAGTGGTCTACACCAGGATCCCCCCTTAAGAGAACTGCAAGAGATGTACAATTTTGTGAAGAACAACGGAGCTGCGATTCAAGATCAATTAGCAAGACAGAAGATTGACTGGAACTTTATTCCCCCGAGAGCTCCTAATTTCGGAGGACTATGGGAAGCTGCCGTAAAAAGCACCAACCGACATTTTTACGCAGTAACAAAAGGCCTTACATTGACCTACGAGAAATGTTACACGTTATTAGTGGAAGTTGAAGCAATCCTTAATTCTAGACCACTGGCTTCAACATCAAGCGATCCTCAAGATCTAACCACATTAACACCAGCTCATTTTTTGATCGGTGACAGTTTAGTGCAGCCTGCACAAAGGTGTTATCTAGAGACACCTGACAATCGCTTAAGTCGCTGGCAACATTTTCAGAAAGTCAAACAAGATTTCTGGCGTCGTTGGCATGGCGAATATTTGCTCGAGCTGCAGCGTCGAGCTAAATGGATAGATGGAGACTCTAATTTACGTGAAGGAGTTTTGGCTCTACTGAAGGAAGATCATCTACCCCCCCTTCAATGGCCATTAGGTAGGATCATGGTGTAAAGAAAGTAAGGTGTGCTCATACCGAGGACGCGTTTTCGTATCGTTCTGCGCATTGTACCAACCGCCTCCATTTTTAAATTCGTATGTTTACGTTGAAAGACACTTAACCTTAATTTTAGACGTCTGTGCTGCAGTACCCGGCAATTACGCGAGTAAAAAGTATATTAACATGCCTTCATGTGCAGTAAAAAGTTGCCGAAGTTATACGGGGAAAAAGGGATCTGAATATCTCAGATTTTTTAGATTTCCTGCAGATCCAGTAATGAGTGAGCAATGGAAAGTTACATTTTATTTTCTTCCTTTATTTTATCCTTTTATTAATTTTATGCAAATTGTATAAAAATGAGTGTGATATGTCAATTTAATTTGCCACTACAAAATGGCGGCCGCTGGAACAAAATTTGATTGGCTGTTCAAAAACCTGCGTAATAGCACACCTTACTTTCTTTACACCATGGGTAGGATAGTCGAAGTACACCCAGGGCAAGACGGTATTGTACGTGTAGTAACTATTAAAACGTCACAAGGCTTGTTTAAAAGATCAGCCCGTAGTGTATGCCCCTTGCCTATAGAAGATAATCTCACTGTGCCAAAGGTAAACTGAACTATTGATTGTATTGACGTTAGGTTTATTCATTGCGTTTATTGCGTTAAGGTATTTCAATTGCGTAACATTAGTTTTTCCATTGCGTGCGTTAACTTTAGTTACATTTATTGCGTTGAATTGACATTAATCTACTATATTCATTGCGTTATTCATTGCGCTGCGATAATTTAGTTTGTATCAATTGCGTTATTTTGCGTCGTGTTATCCTTAGTTAGATTTATTGCGTTAGATTCTCTGTGACTTGTTCACATTTACTGCGTTCATAGACATTTATTTAAGAATCATTAAGTAATTGTAAGTTTTCGTTACTCTTCTTCGTTGAAAAAGATTATTTCAAGGAGGGCGGGATGATGAGGATATGCCCTGTCGATATAGAAAGTTACCATAAGAGGAGGCGCTTCCCGCGCAAACTGTATCGAGTCAGTCAGTCATTGTATCGTATTGTAACAAATCGCAAGTAAAGCATCGCAAGCATTGCAGGTAGCATTATTCGATTTCATACCCGTCGCAATATCCTATCCACTGGATACACAACATACACCGTGTCCGAAACGAAAATAGCTCTAAGTCTATATGACGATAAGCGATACATTATACTCGATTCTACCGAGACGCTGCCATGGAAGCATTATAAAATACAATTGTAAATATATTGTAATTACATTTAGATATTTTTGAAAATAAATGACTCATTTGTATGTCTAATATGTTTTTATATTGTAATAAATTTTTACAATACATTATTCTTGTGTATCCATGAATTGTGTGAATTATCTAAACCTAACCACTTTACATAAACCTCATTCCCCCTTTTACGCAAAACTTTTTCAACGCGATACACATCGAGATTAGCAACGCGATGTAACTCGTATTCGTAGAAGCTGCCGGCGACAAGTTTTTCGCAGGAATCTTCCAATAGATACGTCACGGGATTAGTTTTCTGCACTTTGACAATTCTAAACACTTCCGTGGTCCAATTTGGCGTGTATCCTTTCTCGAAAATTGTCTTGAATTTACTCACGCGTACCGAGTCGCTCACTTTGAATCACGCGGGAACAGCGATCTTTACGTGACTGTACACCGTTGTTAGGAGCTTGTCGCCGATCGCAGGTGTAACATCGATGGGTCGCATGCCGATAGTTCGATACTTTCGCGCGTTGTAGTCCGATACAAAACTCGGCAGCGAGTCGATCCATTTGTAATTTCCATTGTGCGTAAACATTTTCCACATATCGTTCTTGAGCGTGCGATTGAATCGTTCGACGACCGATGCCTTCATTACGGAATAGGTCGAATAGTAATTGATATTATGTTTCTTCAAGAGTTTTTGTACGTTGGCGCTGTAAAATTCTTTCCCCTTGTCAGTCTGCAGATTTTTCGGACATCTTCCGCCGTCTCAAATTATTTTTGCAATCGCCGTAGTAACCTCGGTTCCGCTCTTGGCCTTGAGCGATACGGCCCATGCGTGCTTGCTCAGCACGTCGATAACGGTGAGTATGTAGTGGTAGCCTCTGTTGAATCGCGTGTATGGACGCATCTCGACCACATCCGCCTGCCACAGGTCATCGTAACGCGCACTATGACGCGTCTTCGCGAAAAATTTCTTCTTGCTGGAGCGTGTAATTCTTCCACCAGCCTCCGTTTCTCAGTTGATTGCTTCTTACTAGCCATGACGATAACGCGCAACTGACGCAGAGATCAGATGTACATTCTTTTCTATTCTCGATGATTCGCAATTACATCTTGAATCATCTTTTGAAGTTCGTTTAGGGTAATTTGCACGTTATTCTGGAATGCGACCATCTTTTTCTCAATTTCATCCTGTCGATCTTTCAAAATGCACGCTCTGCTGCACGTAACGTTTGTTGGCGGCATTGCCATCATCTACAGGCAACGCTATCCGTCGAATCTTGCGCGATTTCGCGTCAAAGTCGGTGGCGACCACGCAAAGAGCGTTATCGCGCACGTAATTTCTGATTAATCCGCTCCATTGATAGTACGGTTGTAAAAACCTGACTTTAGTATCGAACGCGAACTAGCGTGCCGGATCAGGAGTTCAATGAAAGGCCCAGAGACAATAATCAATTTAGGTTGTACATGCAATGTTTATTCAGCTTATTATATACACAAAGAGAAATGTTAGCGCGGTATTCGATATAGCGCAGGGTCGGGCGGAACGCGATATATACAACGAAGGGGTAGTGCGGGTGCACTCGATAACGAACGCGGTATCACAATATTCGACGGGCTCGGTATATTACATAGACGGACGCGGTATATTATAGGTAGTGCATGTGCCCTTATAACGACGCGGTATTACGATATTAGACGGGCTCGGTATATTACAGGTAGTGCATGTGCACTTGCGAACGACGCGGTATTACGATAATAGACGGACTCGGCATATTACATAGACGGACTCGGCATATTACAGGTAGTGCAGGTGCACTTGATAACGACGCGGTATGAAGATGATAGACTGACTCGGTATATTACAGAGACGGACTCGGTATATTATAGGTAGTGCATGTGCACTTGGTAACGATGCGGTATTATGACACTGGACGGACTCGGTATATTACAGGTAGTGCATGTGCACTTGCAAACGACGCGATATTACGATATATTCGAACGGGTAGCGTATATTGGAGGATTTTCGGGGCCCCGGGGCGGCGGCAGCAAGAGCCCTCGTTGCGAGGCCGAGCGTGCTCGACCCCGCGTAACCGTGCCGTCGCGGTTGATGTGATGGAGTGCGGGGACACCTGAGAGCCCTCAGTCGAGACTCGGAGCTCCGAACCTCGTTGGTGTGTCGCCCTAGGATCTGAGGATAGGTTTTCGTCCGGAATAGCGGAATGCTGGAGATCAGACGAAGTGTCTCTCTCTCCGGAGCGTCGGCTTATATAGCGCTCGACCGCGGCGGGCGAACGCTAG
>NC_092360.1:17071022-17120382 GCF_030848805.1 Temnothorax longispinosus | reverse complement strand
TAGGGATCGCGTTTCGGCTTGAAGGTATTCGAGCGAAGTTCAGGCTTCTCGTGAGTGAAGTTCCGCGCGCAACGGGTGTCCCAGCACGGGCGCAACACTAGGATAGGGACGCGGAGAATAATGGAGAAGAGAAAGAGGGGGAGGAATAAGAGGGAATAAAATTGTGTTTTTTTTTGTGAATTCGAGTTTCTGCGTTAATGTTTGTTCTTTCACAGAAAGAAGTTGTCTGTAAATTTTTGAGGGAGAGAGAAACACTGAGCGGAGCTTCCACGGCGTCGTCATCAACAACGACGGCCGAAGATTTCGTAAAGAAGACTGCATCGCCCTCGGTTTTTTTTACCCGTGGTTTTTTCCGATGGACAAAGGGCAAATGCCGAGGCAGGGACCTAGGGAGCCCTAAGGAGCGTTGGGTCCACGGGAAGTTTCCCCCCTCTTCTTGTCCGAAGATTTTCGGGAGAAGCGTCGTACTGAGGAGGAGGAAAACGATTTCAGCGGGCGGAGGAAGAAGGATCTTCTTCGACGGTAGGGGCAGGAAGCCGTTCTGGTTCCCGGAAGTTTCCTTCCCGGGAAAGCTAATTGGGAGCCTGCCCTGGTGCCCACAAGAAAGAGGACTGAGTCCTGGACTTCCGGAGTGCGGTCGGGACCGAGAAGAGGACGGCGCCCGGTAACCTGCGGCAGCAACTCAGGGTAGGGCAGAAGGCCTTCTCGGTACCCTGGAATCGCACGACAGATCGCCTCGTCAGGAAACTGCCCTTCCAGATTGTCGAAACGACAATCTTGAAAAGGGAGGGCAGTATTACGCCCGCACTGAAACGGCCCTTAACTCCGAGCTGAAGCGAGCGGTTATTCCGCAGAAGTCGCGAAGCGGTCCCTTGACAACGGGACACGTATTGATTGATTTATCGTCTGTCAGATTGTTCTCGAGCCGCGGGATCTTTTGAACGTGTGTTCACGCTCTCTGTATCGAGCCTGTTTTAATAAACGCTAACCGAGTTCCTTTTGTAAAACGGTGTTCCCTTTATTTCCGCGGGTCACGAAAGTGAGTGCGCGTGAGAGTGCGAGCGTAAGAGAGAGTGCTTCGCGACGAGCGCAACAGTATATTTTCCAAATATCTATATTTCGGTTGTTGCAACGATTTCAAGTACACGTACACGTTCTCAAAACGTACACCGTGCGGACTTTCCAGCAAGCTTATCAAGACGTTTGTCTTGCCGCAATTCGATGGACCGCAGATGATACCGCGTATAGAAATCGGTAGCATGTCTCCATGTTTGCGTACCTCTTTCGTTAACTGCATTCTATCGTCAATTGTCACTTTGATCGTCCGCGATTGTCGTACGAACCGCATTTTACCTCCCCTCCACAACAAATGAAAAACAGTATCAAGAAATCTGGCCTATTTATAGAGGCGCGTAGAGCTGAGATGCTCAGTCTTTAAAATGTTTTTGCTCACGTCGGATAACAGCGATATTTACGATTTAACCGCCGAGCAGTTGAAGTATATACCAAAGGTCATTTTACTACGACAATTTTATAATTACATAGATTATTTATTTGTGGGATAAGCTTCCCGAACATATCAAGGCAGATTCGGAGGTTCAGCAATATCGTCGCTGTTTAATACATTATAATTTGCCGTGTCATCAAACGCACATCGACGGTCCGCCGCCGTTGATCAAAAACTGTGGCGAATGCCACTAAAGATAGGTCGAGGTCTGTTGACTCGCGCGATAAACGCACTTCCGATCGAATTACACATTCCCGGCTATCAATTTTGCGGTCCGGGAACTCGTTTAGAAACACAATTGGCAAGAGGTGATCAGGGTATTAATCCATTGAACGCAGCGTGTCGCGAGCACGACATAGCCTACTCGCGTAGCAACGATCTCGCAGAACGACACGTGGCCGACAATATACTCGCCGCGAAAGCGCGAAAACGTGTTACCGCGAAAGATTCGACTCTCGAAAGAGAGTCTCGGAGAGAGAGCTGCAGCTACAGCCGTCTGGGCGGCCATAAAGGCTAAAACGAAACTCGGTATGGGTTTAAAAACGAAGAGAAAGAAAAAGAACAAGCGAATACTTCCGGTAGCGAAACGCGGCGGTATCCTGCCGATCCTACCGTTGTTGGAGGTTCTCGGTTCGTTGGTCGACGGGAGTCGCAAAGGCCGTAAACGATAACAAAGCCGCGCGGCATCAGCTGGAAGAGATGCAACGTCACAATCGCGCCATGGAAGGTCACGGACTTTATCTCGCTTCGTACAAACACGGACGGGGAGTCTCGAGAAAAAAAAGAACGTCGAGGAGACGCTAAAAATTCCCAAGGGTGTAACTACCAACGCATAACTGTAACAACTGGCAAAACGTATGCGTATTCCATATTTTAGAGGTATTTTCATGCGCGACTCGTTACCGATCGGCGGTATACGTCGAAATAAATGTGGCGTCGTGAATTTGGATAATGCTTGTTAATAATCGAAGGATAATCGGGATAAGAGAGGTGAACGGAAGAAGTATATCCAGCGAGAACTTAAACTGTTTATATAATATCGATAAGATTTTCGTACAGAGTCTTGTTTTCTACGTGCACGCGCTACCGATCTTCGTACATTCTACTACACTTCTGCCAACCTAAAATAAGGACCTTCTTCAATGCCCACGCTCACAATAGCAGCGCCATCCCAGTATTACCACCTTAAGGCTAGAACCTTTTCAATATTTATGCTCACGGTAGCAGCGCTCACACAGTATTACCACCTTAAATCTAGAACCCTTTTAACAATGCTGAGGGGCCGGGTACTCACTGGGTGGCGTATGCGAAGAGGGGAGATCGTGCCATATATTTCGACAGTTTTGGCAATCTTCGACCACCTAGAGAATTGACACAGTATCTGAAGAACAATGTGACAAAGATAGAGTACATCGCACGCCTTATCAGCGATACGATCAGAGCAATTGCGGACAACTGTGTCTGCGCGTTCTACAGTCGATTGACAATAAATTTAAAGACCAGCGTTGCGCTGTTTAATTTCAGTATTCATTCAAACATGTCACTGACATTTACGCTCACCGGCAAGAGCAACATCCTCGCGGTAAGCTACTTTCCCGCCGTGGATTTGAGCGATGGCGATTACGAGCTCGGTCTGACAGATTTTGAAACCTATCACACGATACCGAATGTAAATTCATCGAACAATAAATTTTACTATGACGACGACAAGGAGATTACCATTCCCAAAGGATCGTATGAACTGCGTGATATAGACATGTATCTGAAACGCGCTCTTTTATGGGACCAATCTAATAATGTCTCGAGAAACGAAGATAAACAGCATCCATTGATTATTATTAGAGCTAATAACAATACGATGAAGAGCGAGATCAAGTGTGCTTATTGGATAAATTTCACAAAACTGAACAACATTGGATTGCTGCTGGGATTTTCAGCAAATCGCGTGCTGGAGTTGCGACAATGGCACGAATTGGATGTTCCGATAAATATCATCAATGTAAACATCATTTACATAGAGTGCAACGTGACCGCGGGTGCGTAAAGCAACGACAAGTACGTGCACACGATACACGAGTTTTCACCGAGTGTGCCTCCAGGATATAAGATATCGGAAACGCCTGCACAGATCATTTACCTTCCGATCATCGTACGGAGCATTTTGGATTTGACGTTTTGCGTCGTGGATCAGAACGGTCGATTGATTGATTTTTGCGGAGAGGAAATCACCATTAGACTGCATGTACGAAGGCGACAGCGATAACGTGAGATGCTCGTACTGAACAAAGCTGAGCAGGTGCAACAGACGAGAAACAAAATTAGAAAGACAATCCGATCGCCAAAGAAGAAACTCGCTGCATCGAACGTTGAATTTTTGAAATCATTGGGTTTCGTCGTACGAAATGGCTAATATCTTAAACATTGGAAGTAAACCGATCTTTGACGCCAGCATCGTCAAGATTAAGACACACACGTACAATCCGTACGCCAACACAACGTAGAAACATTGGAATAATCAGCACCATCAAGAACTATGTATCGTTTACAAATGACAAAGCAAAGATTATGCAAAATGCTGAATAGGACTTTTCATCTTCTCACCCGGAGGGATATTTCAACTTTTGCGTACCACTCAACACATTGTTGGGTTTTTACGAGAATTACAAATGCGTGGTTGTTAACGCTCGTCCTGAATTAATTTTGATACGAGCGCGTAGCGATAACAATTACATTGTAGGAAATCCGGCGACGGAGCCTGAAATTGAATTGTTTAAAATACAGTGGCAAATGCCTCATGTCACATTAAACGAGGTCAATAAACTATCCATGCTACGGGCCTTGGAAAGCGAGCGATATCTTAGTGTCAGTTTCCGTTCGTGCGATCTGTACGAGCACCCTATGTTACAGAGCACGCATTCGTGGGCCGTCAAAACGCCGCGGCGACTCAGCTAGAGAAGCCGCGGTACGTTATCTTTGCGCTGCAGACCGAGCGCAAGAATACCATGTCGCAAAATGTTAGCGTATTTGATGAATGTAACTTGACCAACGTGAAACTTTATCTAAACTCTGAATTTTATCCGTACGATGACTTAAATCTGGATTTTGGCAAAATTTAATAACATTTTTGTTATAATTACTCTGCCCAAGACATTCTGAATATTATGCTACTGATTAACTTTACTAAATGTCCATTTTTCAGATAGAAAAAAAACTGAGAACAATTAACATATAACATGCATCTGTAGCACTTTGCAGAAGAAGTTTGTCATCAACCATCAAGAAAGAATTCATCAACAAAGCACGAGATTCTTTTAAGCAGGAGTTTATTATTACTGTCTCCGCTATTAGAATTTTGTGAAATGTTATGAAAACATCAACATCCATCCGTTTATTTCTTGGACTTTTTGGGAAGATTTGTATTTAGCTATCAAAGCATGTTTATACACTGCCATGATCATTATAGGCATTGAATATAAAATATCATCAAACAAGTTACATACAAAAGGCAACGGTATGTTATATATGTATGTCATATAGAATTAAAAAGTTTAACTGCATAATATTTTTACTTGTGTATATGTACATACGTTTCTTTCTTATAAAAATATTCTAATAGTAAATATCAGATATTAAATGTTACAATATTATTAAGATTTTACTTAGATATACTTTCATGTACATAACAATGATGTGCATGTCAAAGATACTGAATGGTATAATACAATTATAATTATTAATTATTGAGCGGTAACAAAGTACTAATAAAAAACGAAAATATACTTGTTTGCAGACCTGTTTTCTGAGAAAATGGCACTATCATGATATTTTTATAAGAAACGTATATGCATGTAAGTGAGAATATTATGTATAGTTAAGCTTTTAATTTGCTGATATGTACATATATAATATGCTGCTGCTTCTTATGCGTGACAATACGTACTACATTTCATTTACCGTCACGCACAAAAAGCAGCATCATATTATACATATATATATATATATATGTATGTATCAAAATTAAAAACTTAAGTAAACATAATATTCTTACTTACATGCATATGTATATGCGTTACTTAGGAAAATATTTTAATAGTAACAATTTCATGGAAAGAACGTGTATTGACAGTTCTGCAAACAAGTATATTTCTGTTTTTTTTTTGTTGGTATTCTATTACCCATCAATAAATTAATAATTATATTATACCATTCAGCATTTTTGACATGCACATCATTGTTATGTATATACAAAATTACCTTTTTTAAAAAAGGTAACAAAAGGCGCCAAGTACACGCAATGTATTTTGTAAATTCAAAAATCCAATCTAAAAGTGGTAGTAGTTTTAATTTCTCTTTAAAAAAATTATTATATGACAAAATTATGTTACTTAACTCAACCCAAGTGACATGTATTTCAAAAAAAGATGTGAAATTTTTAAATTGCGTCAATTGCAAAGAGAATATATATATTCCCATTAAGAAATCCACAAAGGGCGCAGTACTGCCCCAGTGGCATTACTGGCGCGGTACCGACAGCCAGTGTTGGCCCCTGTACTGGCATATATCTGGGGTGATAACGATGTTCTGCACTGGTTTGCCAGTGATGCGCCAGTAGTGGCAAGCCAGTATTGGCATTTAGTACTAGGCCAGTATAGGCTGAAAGTGTTGGCGCAGTACCGACGTAACTACGGGCGCGATCCTGACATATGTCTGGGATGATAAAGATGTTCTATACTGGTTTGCCAGTGATTTGTCAGTAGTGGCAACCAGTATTGGCATGTAATACTAGCCCAGTATATTGGCTGAAAGAGCAGGCGCATCAGTACTGACGTAACTACGGTATTGGAGTGCGGTATTGGCGTAAATCTTATTGACTTAAATGCTTATTATGCAAAATAGAATGATATGTAGTTGATGTAGGTATTTTATGAAAAGAGGAAAAAGAAATAAACTCCACATTTATTAAAACTCCAGATTTATTTTTATAAAAACACCGTAAACTTCAGAAATGATTTTAAGATGTATACAAAATAAAAAGAAAATAAATTCATGTTCTTCAAACAAACTCTTGTAATGAAAAAAATAAATGAAACACTCATTTTCGTATATATTTAATGTTTTGTGAGTATTATTATTAAGTATTATCTTTCGCTTCTTTGAGTCTTTTTTAAATTTCTCTCTTTTTTTCCACCTTCTCTATCTTTTGCACCCGAAAACCAACGACTAAATTGGGAGTTAAGTTCTTTTAACTGTAGTTCGAGGCATTTAGTCAGAATGACTTCTGAAATATAATAGAATATATTAACCTTTAAAAAATAACTGATCATATTAAAAAAATTAGTAGTGTAAGAAAGAATACTATACCTCGAAGATATTTGTAAGTTTTTTTTTTCGAAAAATTTAATTTCTGAACACCATTAGTTTCTCGTCCAAAAGCAGAATATAGAAGTTGTACGTTTTTTGTAATAATGCGGGGAATAACTATACTAAGATTTTCTGAGAGCCTCATTGAATTTTTAGTATTAAGCACCATAAAACATTTCTGAAAGAAGAAAAAAATTAAATATAATAAATTAAATATAATAGAAGTAAAATCAAATTAGAATAAGGAATGTGAAATTCTTACGACTTTCTTGACCAAGTCCTCATCCCTTTTCAAATCATCTTTAAACTGCAGGAAACTGTCTAAGTCATCTTTCGGCAAATCAGCAATTCTTCCTTCTTCCATGATATTTTCAATATATCCACTGTTTCTACTAGCAGCAATAGTTCCTCTAATTTTTTCAGACTCATCGCGGATTCTATATTCAATACTTCGTTTCATGGATTCCAAGAAAGATTTTGATGGTGCTGAAAAGAATAAAAAATATGAAATATTAATATGTAAAGACTTATTATATTTTTAATTATATTTTATTTAAATTTATATTAAAATTTAATTTAAATGTTATGACAAAATTATAAAAAGTAATTCATTATTGTTATGTTTAATTGAAATGATTTTAAATTATCAGATGTTTTTTTGACATGTACCTGTACGACCGCAAGTTGGGCAAGACTTGTATTTTTTTTTCGATGTCTGGTCTAAAAACAAAAAAAAAAGATCAACATTTTTTAACTTAAAATAAGAAATTAGGATAGTTTAATAACGAATAATTTTTTAACCTTTCTTATTTTTCTTGCTTGTACTTGAAATCACAGTTTTTGAAACGTCAAGTTTTTTTTTGCTTTTTGCTTTGGATCAATCACTTTTGATCAAATAGAACTTTTTTGCGTTTCTGAGAACAAATAGATTTGTAAATAATAAACATTTTTTACACACATATAGAATCAGAAAATTGAAATTATAAAATTAAATTTATAAAAAAATAAATTTTACCCGCTGATGTTTTAGTGGCATTATCTTGTGTTTCCGACGATAATGTTTGAAGAGAATCTGAACTTACAGATTTTTCCTTTGTTGATTGCGTTTTTCGTTTTTTAGGCGATGGAATTGATGAACTTGAATTTGAAGAACTTGTAGCATTCTGCGAATCGTGCCCTAAAATCATTATTAATTGTATTTCTTATAACTATAATAATAATATATGTACACACACACACACACACACACACACACACACACACACACACTTTTATAGAAAAAAAAGAGAAAAAAAATTTACATTACTAAAAATTAAACACTACATTTGAAATAAAAATTTTGGTAAATGTTTACAATTAGGGCCTGACTTCCGATGACCTTGACCTTGACATATGTTGTCAAGGTCACCCTCCTGAGTGACCTTCAGAAGGTTTTAGTCGGGGGTCGCTTCTTATTAAAAAGTTATAAACAAAAAAAGTGTTGAAAATATAGCAGTTATTTTAAGTACTGAGAGGCCACGCATGAAAAGTTCATGCATACACTTTCCACGCGAACCGAGGTTCGCGCACACTCCCCCCTGATTTCGGGGGAGGTGCGGTAGTCCCGAAATAGTTCACGCATACACTTTCCACGCGAACCGAGGTTCACACACACCCCCCTGCTTTCGGGCCGGCCCGAAATATATATTATATTTAGTATATATATATATATATTAGTCATTTATGCCTTCCAATACTCAAAATAGCTGCTATATTTTCCAAACTTTTTTTGTTAATAACTTTTTAACGAATAGTGACCCCCGACTAAAACCTTCACTCAGGAGAGTGACCTTGACAACATATGTCAAGGTCAAGGTCATCGGAGGTCAGGCTCTAATTGTAAACATTTACCAAAATTTTAAAAATTTGTATATGTATAATAGTTAAAATATATATAATAGTTTTTTGCCAACCTTTTAACTTACTGTTATGTTTTTTGAATGTTTTCTTGGTTTTTAATGACGACGTCGATGACGATGTATCACTATTATCAACGCTTGATTTCTCATCTTTAGAAGTATGGGATACCGAAGTGTCAGAATTATCTATTAAAAAAAATAGTATTAAGACAATAAATTTGAAAATATTTACTGTATCTATCCATAACAAAGAAAATGTACCTTCTCTATAATTTTTGTGTGTACTCTTAAAATTTCCTTTAAGTGAAGGAATTTTATTCAGTGATTTCTGAAGATCATTTCCGGTCAGCTGTAAAGGGTCTTCCTCTTTTTCAGAACTGTGATATTCATCGATGTTGCTACTTTCAATTATCTCATCAGAGTACCCCCTCTTCATTCGTCTTATACCTTGTTCATAATTTCCTAAATCGTAAGAAATGAAACTTTAGTACAGAATCGCTATTCATTTAAATATGTAATACTTACTAGCTTCTTTTACAAGAATAACTTTAGGGGGTTCAGGTTCAGAAGATGTTTTACTCAGCTTGTTTACTTTCAAGTATTCAGATTTATTTGGGTATTTGCAGAACAATTGACCATCCTTAAGATACGTCCACATCACGGGTACAAGGTCGATGCTGGTTTGTCCAGTTTTACTTTTTTCAAAAAATTTGATTACGACATGAGTTGTATCTTTTTGATAATCCATATTAATATTTTTACTGCAATAAAGAGTAACACAAATGTCGATTAAGAACTAAAAGGTAAAATGAAATTAATTGCCATATTATAAATAAAGTTTACATTGATTTTTTATATAAATGTTTTCGCGTCTTTATAAATTTTTACCTGAAAGAAATAAGTTTACGTATTATGAAGAAATGTGACTGCGAAAGTATTGCTATCATTTTCAAAAAGAACACATTTCTTTCGGATATTTTTTAGAGAGACAATTTTTTCTTTTCGAGACAATCGGCCGAGTTTCATGATTCTTACTTTTGTTGATTCACACGGAAATTTGAATATATCCGTGACTGTTTTGAATCCAAAACCATGCACAAAAATATTCTGCCCTTCTCTTTTCATCTTTGTAATTTTAAGTATCTCATTGGAATCCAATTGTACAATGCTGTTGGGCTTTGACGTATTTATTTCTACTCCATGTAGAATAATACTCTCTAGATCAACTGCATATTTATCTGGAATATCAGGATTAACTATGACATCTCTTTTTCTGTGAATAGCGTTCTTCTTCATTATTATTGGGCATGCTCTTTCTTTGGATTCTCTTCTAACTAACTGTGCCACAGGTTTTTTCTTTCCTCGAATTTTTCGTTTAATTTTACCAAACTTGTTTTCAAAGGGGAATGCGGAAATCTCGGACAGAGACAATTTCGTGAACTCCACGTCATCTGCTACGTGAATTAAGTTATGGTTGTTTATAACTTGTGAATATGGACCGTAAAATGACGGAAGAAGCTCAACGAATTTTCTTAACAATTCTTTGGCATAATTGGTATGTTTTAAGCATAAATCTGGGTTACAAAGAATTCTACATGCAACTACAAGGAGAAGAAAGTGTCGAAACATATTTTTAGATAGAACATTACGTAACGCCAGGGCCCCACAGTAATGTAAAAAAAAAACGATACTGCGTTGCTTTCCAATGATTCAATTCGTCTAAGTTCAGTGTTTTTCTTTGGAACTCTTTAGGTACATATCTCAACAATATTTTTAAATTGGAATTTAATAGTTTTACATCGCGAGTATGAAGTTTGCATTTGCGATTGATTTTCTCATTTATTCCAAGCAATTGTTCCAAAATCCACTTCATATTTCCCAAATAAAATAAATGCATGGAATCCAAAAATACTGATCTGACAGGGTCAAAATGTGTTATATTTACCAATGGTGATCTGCCTTCTAAATTATGCTCCTTTTGTCGCTCTCTTCTGAAGGAATCGTCAGTTCGCTGTTTAGAATTCATGCTAGGATAAACTCTTCTCTTATGTTTGGTTATGCCTCTTGTTTCACATCGCTCACAAGCATAAAAGCCACCATGGCCTTTACACTTTTTAATAAACGATCTTGCGGGTGTATCGCAAGAAAATCCAATAATTTCTACCTTGAATTCTCTTTGGCCAATAGTTGCAACATTTTGAACTAAATAGCTTGCTTCAGTGACAAAATCCTGTAAAAATTCATCTACACTTTGTGGCTTCGAATTTCCGCTATATGCAGCAACAATAAATGGTTGACACTCGTATTGATTGTGTAGAACAAGCCCCGAGTTAATCCAAAATTGTTCGCTTGAACCGTGATATAATGAGAAGCCATCAATATTAAATAATAAGCTAATAGTGCTCTCCGTGTATTCATCAGTGATTATCGCTTTTAATCCTTCTTGTATGCCAAAATATACATAAAAACCATTTGTGTTCTTAAAACTTTTCATACTTTTCACATTTGGATTAGATTTTGTTTGCAATAAGGTAGCTGCTGATTTGGGCAAATTCGGTAGATTTTCATCTCGTAAATGCACTAGCAGCACTTCTATTGCCTCAACTGTTGGACTGTTTCTAAATCTTACACACCAGCTTTGTAATTTTTCTGGAAAAGAAACTACTGTCACAGTTGAGTCATCATTACCATTTTCTCGAGAGTTTTCTTCTGAAGTCCATGACTGCTGAGAAGATAAAGAAGATGGAGAAGATTGAGAATTTGACGAGCTAAAATCTGGCGCTCTATTAGTCAAAAGATGAGTCTTCGTCATCGCTAACATAAGAATTTGAATCGTCGAATCGACATTGCTTAGCATCTGATGCATTACTTGATAATATAATTTCTTTAGCTGATCGTTTCAAGTCACGGCATTTTTTTACTCGATAATATGCAGTACTCATTTTAAAAATTTTTCTGAAAAAATTGCAGTAGAATACAGAAATACAAATTTATTAAAAAACGACACTACGTAACATAAATTCGCTCTTATAATTTTAATAATTTTAATAAATATTCATTGTTAGTGCACAAATGTACAAATTCAATTATTATGCAATGAATACCGAATCTGATCAATACGCACACGCAAGCACTGCACACGCACACGCAAGTTCACACACACACACACACACACACACACACACACACACACACACACACACACTCTCTCTCTCTCTCTCTCTCTCTCTCTCTCTCTCTCTCTTTCTCTCTCTCTCTCTCTCTCGCTCGCTCGCTCTCTCAATCATACCTTTGATATCTATCAATGATTCTTAGAATAAATTATAAGAACTCACTCAATATGTGTGTCGCAATGATCAGAAACAAAATATGTACAAAGAATTCACTTCCTCGTGTCTTCCTTCCCGTTCAATTTCCAGTACGCAAGGTAGGTATTTTTGATCGGCTCCGGGACTTCCTTCTTCTGTAAAAGAAACTATAATTATGTAGAAAAAACTTTGCGATCCTTCGCGGTCCGCACAAGAGACGAATACTTCAACGTGTACCGCCTTCTTCTTAATAATTTTAATAAATATTCATTGTTCAAATACCTAATCTGATCAATACGCGCACGCGCGCACATGCACACGCACACGCAAGCACACGCAAGTACACACTCACGCACACTCCCGCCAGGTACGCTATTACTCTCCAAAGTTATTCGGACGAAGAGATATGCCAGTCGCAATATTATCGGACGGTATTTACTTTCGCGAAACTTAACCGAAATCGAATCAACACAGCCCCCGAAACCGTAAACAGGCAGGAATTCGGCACAGAAAACGACGGAAAAACTCAAGTTCCCAAATACCGGCCGTACGCGAACCAAAACAAAGTCGAGCGGAGCGGCCTTCGTACCGCAATCATGGAACCAAAATTCCAGGGCCGCGAAATAATAATTCAAAAATCCGATCAAACATATAATTAACACAAGAGCACATAAAAAATCATAGGGAAACACATAAACATAATGATAGCACAAAATAAATTCACTTGCGCACGCTCTCTCTCCCGATTTTCTTTGATTGGTATTAAATTTTCGGGCGAGAGGCCCCACGTTGGGCGCCAAAATTTGTGACGACGACGACGATGTCCTCACGGTCTCGCCGGCCGTGGAGGAGCGCGCCGTCGCTTTCTTCACTAAAGATCTCTTTATGATTCGCGATATTCCTCTCCGAAACCCAGATGGTAGCTCGACTGAGTATTTTTATGATGTAAATGTTGAGCGCCAGGTGCGATTCCTCGCACCACGATACACGAGATCGCAGTATTCTCAGGCGTAGGCTTCTTTGATTAATCGCGGTTGGAATAGGAGAGGGAGCGTAGCGCAATCAACACACTCGAGTAACAAGGAACATAAAATTATATTTCATTGTAATGCAGATAACAAGTGGAAGGTAAGCGTGTTCCACGGCGAACAAGCAGAATTCGAGCACGCGCCACGTGTCACCCCACGAGCGCGATACTCATTCCGTCGCTGAACTGCACGGCAATCCCGGTCGAATTCGTACAAGACTATTCCCCGACATAAATTGCAGCGAATTCTACCCGGACAGTCAAACGCGAAATACTCGAACGTCTACTTCTAACAATTAGCGCAATTTTCTTACGATCTACCGCGACAACGCTGGGGATCTTCACTCCCCCCGAGACGCACGAATGGCCTCACCGTAAACGCGACACAACCGTGGGCCATTAATCCCGATGAAACGCACGGATATCCAATTACAAATGGCACGAACTTAACCGGCAACAATAACTACGAGGCTCTCACACGCGCGAGAACCACCTCCCGAAACTACGGCACGATTAAGCCAACGACGATTACGAAATTACACGCGACGAAATTACACGCAACGAAATGACACGAAACGAAACCCCAAGCACGCTGACTGTCGGCGGCCGTCCGTTCCCATCCCCCAGACGGGCACTCGCGATCACTTTTTCGCCCGGGCCCTCCCGCGGTATGGCACTCGGTATGATTCAGTTACGGCTGATTTCATTTATTCTCGCGGCACAACGCGACTCCCGGGAGGGCCTTGGTATTACCGCGATCTTACTTTGGGGAGGCTGAGCAGTGGCCTTACAAATTCTCCTCGTTCCGGCAGCTCGTCGTTCGGCTCGCAGGGCTGGATGTTACCGGGATGGCGGCTCGCACGACAGTGGCGTTCCTTCGGCCCGGCGGGACCACGCTGGGCCCGCGCGCGCCCGCGCGCGCGAGTGAGTCCCGATTGCGCACATTACAAATCGGACACAGCAATATTTCCCGATCGGACACGGTGTCGATTGCACACGGTGCCGATCGGACACGGTGTCGATTGCACACGGTGCCGATCGGACACGGTGTCGATTGCACACGGTGCCGATCGGACACGGTGTCGATTGCACACGGTGCCGATCGGACACGGTGTCGATTGCACACGGTGTCGATCGGACACGGTGTCGATTGCACACGGTGCCGATTGCACACGGTGCCGATTGCACACGGTGCCGATCGGACACGGTGTCGATTGCACACGGTGCCGATCGGACACGGTGCCCTAGGGGTGTAGGCGGGGGGCTCCGCCCCCCCTTGCACCCCCCTGTGCACCTGGTGGTGTGGGTTGGGTTGATGCGTGAAGCGGGGGGGGGCTTCGCCCCCCCCCCCCGCACCCCTCCCATGGACACGCCTTCGGCATGCCCGGTAGGCAATGTATTAAGTACATGCGTGGGCGGGGGGGGCTTCGCCCCCCCCCCATTGTGTAAGTAAACCCTGTGTGCAATCGACATCGTGTGCAATCGGCACGGTGTGCAATCGGCACCGTGTCCGATCGGCACCGTGTGCAATCGGCACCGTGTGCAATCGGCACCGTGTGCAATCGGCACCGTGTGCAATCGACACCGTGTCCGATCGACACCGTGTGCAATCGACACCGTGTCCGATCGGAAAATATTGTCGTGTCCGATTTGTAATGTGCGCAATCGGGACAATCCCGCGCGCGCCGGTTTCCCTAGCCTGGTCGGTGCTGCGCCCTGGCCTGCCAGCTATTCCTCTAGGCGATCGCCGCGCCTTGCGAGGGCGCCCCTCGCATCCGCTGTCGTCCGCCGGCGGTAGTTTGAAAGCCCGCCCGTGTGAGACCGGCTGTCCAGGCCGCGACTCATCATCCGGTTATTCGGCGGCCAGGCTGGACGGGCCATGGCTCGTCGACCGGTGGCGGTTTCCCGGGGGTGACCCCGTTCCTCGACGGGGACCTTCGTCGGGGCGTCCTCTCTCTCGGGTCCTCCGTTTCCGGGCTGCAGTGCTGTTGTGCGGGCTATGTGGGTGCTTTGACAGGCCAGCGGCTGTTCCGGCTGTGGGCTCCAGCGTGACCCGTCCGTCCCAGCCGTAAGTCCCTCGGTGCGGAATACGCCGTTACAACTCCGTGACCCTGGCCATCTGCTCCGCGCTCCTTCGACCTGTAACGCTCGCAACAGATCTTAATCCTAACCTAAATGTTCGCTCTCCGCCCGCCCCGGGCGGAGGCACCATCCCTGACGCCTCCCTCGGCCGAGCTCCCATCTGGGGTGAGGGACGTGACATTTGTCACGTCACAATACATACAATATTTACATTTATTTAAAAGAGGAAAAGAAATTATCATGCTTCTCTGCAAGTAGTCAGTATGTCACAACAGTAAGACATTCTCCGTGATATACTGTATTAGTGCGGATAGTGCGGATATAATGGCAGGTCGATGGCAATATTGTGATTCGGTTAAATATCACTGTAAGACTATAAGTAAGGGTAGAATACAGTACGAACATTGTCCATCAATTTCAAGAGATAAAATATCGTTAGAATCTCACTTATTTCACATACATAAAATATATACCACCAAAGGCAACTTTATATGGAGAGACGAATCCATCAGCATTCCAGATCGGTACTTCACACACGAACAATGCAAGTACATTGCAAAGTGTAAAGTTTGTAAAAGAGTGTTTAAGGTATTTAAAAGGGGTGATATGCTGAAACATTTGCAATTACATCGACAAATAGTCGATTACATACACGGAGAAATAACAAGCAGTTGGATCTCATACGGTCAACATTATACGGTCAACTCCGAAAAACCTACTTGCAATCATTGCAATAATTGATCGCAAAAGACAATTCACGGCCTAAATTATTTTAAAAAACACTTAATTGAGCATCATCAGATAAGCGAACCTGGTAGGGGAATCATATCTGTAGATGCAACGATACAACAGCCTGCTATAGCTGAAAATTATGCATCTACAAGTTCCCAGGATGGGTAAGTGACAAATATTAGTTTTTTTCTGAGTAATTATTTTAGTGCTTGCAATTCCGCGCCGTTTTCAGTCCCGCGGGATTAATGCGAGATTGTTTTTAAAAATATTATTTTCTTAAGACATTGCCAAATCTCGCGGGACCCCGCAAAATTGAAAACAATCTCGCGGGATCCCGCGAGATTTGGCAATGTCTTAAAAAAATAATATTTTTGAAAAAATCAAAAAAATTTCAAGTTTGATAATTTGATTAATTAAAAAATTATTTCTTATTTTAATAAATTTGTAACTTTAATTTTTTAAATTAAATAATTTTCTATTTTTTATTTTATATTAAACATTTAATAATACTAACTTACTAGGTTCAACCGTTCAATTAAAAGCTTAATTTTTATATGATAAATCGGTTTTAAACATTTTTGTGCAATTTTGAAATTAATTTAATGTATCGGAATTGTCGGATAAATAATATATTTTGTTTTAGTATAGTACAATTATGTTTTATTTTAACTATGTTTAGTTTTGTATGAAAAATTAATATTGTTTTCAATTAATTATCTTCAGATTAAATATTTTGTTCGTTTATGCCGATACGTTTTATCTATTTCTTCGGGATCCCGCGAGATTTGGCAATGTCTTAAGAAAATAATATTTTTTACATAAATAATTAACTTTATTTTGATAAATATAATTATTTAACATGTAAACATTACTGAGATCTTGTTTTATATTGTTACACATTACTTTATAATATAATAACATTAATAAGTAGGTTTTCAAAAATATTATAAGATACATGGTACATAATAATGTATCATACATTATTAATAACATTTTTCAATCCGAATAATGTGATATAAAGAAATAGATAAAACGTATCAGCATAAACGAACAAAATATTTAATCTGTAAATAATTAACTGAAAACAATATTAATTTTTCATACAAAACTAAACATAATTAAAATAAAACATAATTGTACTATAATAAAACAAAATATATTATTTATCCGACAGTTCCGATACATTAAATTAATTTCAAAATTGCACAAAAATGTTTAAGACCGATTTATCATATAAAAATTAAGCTTTCAATTGAACGGTTGAACTTAGTAAGTTAGTATCAGGGCAAAAAACATGTTTTTTTTATTTTAAACAAAAAACAATGTTTTTTTGTTTAAAACAATGTTTTATGTTTTATTTGTGTTTTAAACTAAGGTATAAAGAAAACATGTTTTAAACAAAAAAACATGTTTTAAACAAGCAAAAAAAAACACTTGATAGCTTTGATGTTTGACGACTTTGGCCGCGTTCAGCAGACACAACTGTTGAGTTCGTCTTATCAACACTCTGCGTTGATTGGTTGGTTCTAAAAGTAAGAGCCAATCACGTTCGACTGCTACTCAGCGGCTTGGTCTGCTGAACGCGACCTTTGACGACATCTCTATTGGATAGCGCTGCGTCTCCGGCTACACGCAACGCACAGCAACGTACCTTTACATCTGAGTTGTATAGCGGGACATATAGAAGTCTGTAAAAAATTATTGCAACTTGATAGCAGGCGAATTGACGAGCGAGATATCGGTGGCAGAAGAGCCTTACATTTGGTAGCCTCTCTGTGTATGTATAGAGGTTAAATTGACACGTGGACTGTACGTGTCGATTGACGCGCGAAATATCGGTGGCAGAACAGAACAGTTTTACATTTGGCAGCCTCTCTGTGTATGTGTTATGTTATGTGTATCATTACGTTTAATCCGTCGAGGTTCACGTCATCGAGGATAACGTGCAGGTGCTCCTACCTGCTGCAAATTTATTACAACTAATGGACGTACGAGACGCCTGTAGCGATTTTCTACAAGCTCAATTGCATCCGTATAATTGTCTCGGTATTAGGGCGTTTGCCGATTTGCATAAATGTCTCGAGTTGTTAACGCACGCGGACAGTTACATCGAGCAGCATTTTTCGTAAGTCGCATCTCGAGTCCTGATCCATTCATTCAGATTGTATTATGCGGTATTAATTGTTAATTGTATTAATTGCATTTTTTAACATCGATTGTAGAGAAGTGGTTGATGCGGAAAAATTTTTAACTCTGGCATTCAAACAAGTAACTAAACTTATCTGCAGCGACCGCTTAATGCCACCTTCCGAGGAGAAAGTATACGAATGCGTTATCTCATGCGTACACCATGATCTCGAAAAGAGACAAAACGATTTGGCTCTGTTAATTGAGCACGTGCGCTTGCCTTTGCTCTCTCAAGAGTATTTGGTACAACATGTAGAAGAGGAACCGCTCCTCAAGGCAAATTTGCAATGTAAGTTTGCTATTACGATGTATACGTATACGCTGTATATATACGCTACGCTAAGAGAAGATATGCATATTCCTTAATTTCCGTAGACAAGGATTTCTTGATCGAAGCTTTAATAAAGTATCACTTACTGAAAGGTGAGCAAAAGTCACTATTCAAAACGGCGCGTACCAAACCGAGACAACCGAGAGGACTACCCAAAGTATTACTTGTTGTTAGTGGCCAAGCACCAAAGGCGATCAGGAGCGTCGAGTGCTTTGACTTTAAAGAAAAAAAGTGGTATCAAGTTTCTGAGCTACCAACGCGACGTTGCAGAGCCGGTAAATAGCGCTAATCAATTTGCGACTTGGCAGAATCGTTCTCTTTTCTTCCTATTATAAAGTATGCACGACTGTATGTGTTGAATTATATTATTCTGTGTTCTCGCCGGACGCGTATACGCTGTCGGTAGATTTAATGGATCACTGAGAGTACGAACGGTTGATATTTACTACATAGTACATATAGTACATTACATATCTACATATAGTACATATTGCATGTTGCATACTGCAACTCAACACGAAATAGGTACGTGGCGATAATGAAAATGCAGTGTTGTTATTGTTGTTAGGTTAGGTTTTCAATTGTACATATATCTATAATGTTGCAATGTTGCAATTGTAATTTAAAGTACTATTTGATTATTTTCAATATTTTACTTATATTATACATTCTCGATCACATTCTTTCAGTTCTTAACAAATACAAAATGACGGGAAGGAAAAAAGATCCAATATGGTGTCATTTCCATGAAATTAAAGAACCCAACAAACTTAACAAAGCAAGATGTAGAAAATGCGATTTGAATATGGTAGGATTGGTCGCTAGAATGAAGGCACATGTGAAGAAATGTAACTCCACATTAGTTGATGACGTTGATGTCGTTGATGAAGAACATGAAGTTAGCGCTTCTGATAGCAGCAGCATCGCCAGCATCCGTTCCCGGTCCCCGTCTCGTATAAGTTAGTACATAACATACTACATAGTATACATAATACATATTATATGGCATATTCTATTTGCTGTTTTATATGGTTTGGTATCATTAAAGCATTAAACATTGACTACCTATATAGTAATTTTCGCATAACTTTTGACTTTTCTTTTGACTTTTGACTGACAGTTTTGAATATTTTGTTTACAGCGACAGATACGTCAGATACAGTCGCACATGCTTCATCATCAACATCAAGACCTACAATATCTACGCTAACAAAGTCTAAATTGAGGTCAAAAGATATGGAATCATTTATTGTTAAAACATCAATTGCAGACAAGAAAAAGTTTGACATACAAATAGCTAGATTTATTTACGCTACAAACTCGGCCTTCAGACATGTAGAACACCCAGAATTCATAAAATTATTAAACTGGCATCCTGGATATAAACCGCCTTTAAGACGTCAAATCGCAAACGAACTATTAAATGAAGTATTTGATTCAGAGTTGGCAAAAATAAAAAATTGTTTAAATGAAAAAACTGTATGTATGGCTCAGGATGGATGGAGTAATATTCACAATGATTCAATAGTGTGCATAGCAGCGACAGATATCATTGAGGAAACTGTGCATTTGTGCGATACTATTGATGCTGAAGGTAATAGCCATACCGCGGAGTATTTGCTAAATTTGGCAGTACTTTCAATCAAAAGTTGCCAAAAACATGGTTGCAAAGTGAGAAGCTTTGTAACTGACAATGCAGCAAATATGCGTAAAATGAGAGAACAATTGGCAACGTGTGAAGAACTTGGCATGTCTGACATTATTACTTATGGATGCTCCGCACATATTTTAAATCTTCTTGCACACGACATTGAGATTCTAGGAATCAAAGGACACGTAAAAAAAATTATGAAATACTTTCGAAACACACATTTCGCCGCTGCTAAGTATAAAGAAGCAGGTGGAAAAGCTTTAGTAATGCCACAAGATGTTCGATGGGATACCTTGGCCGATTGTCTGGAGTCATACATTAGTAACTGGCATATTTTGTCTAAAGTTTGCACTGATAATCGAGTAGCAATTAGCTCGGATATTTCATCCAAAGTTAACGATACGGATTTAAAAATCAAAGCAACGGATTATTTGGAAAAACTAAAAGTAATTTCAGTTGCTTTAGACAAAATTCAACGAGATTGCTGTACAATTGGTGAAGCCACAGAAATTTGGATAGAAATAATAAACCATTTTAAAGAGAACATTTTTTTGGAATCCGATCTTGATTGTGTTCTGCAGCGTTTCAAAATGGCAATGACGCCTGCACATTATTTAGCAAATTTGCTAGATCATCGATTTAGAGGACTTCAGTTTAGCGAAGAACAAATAGATGAAGCAATGGAATACGTCAATTCGTACCACCCTGCAGCTATGCCTGACGTAATGTCTTATCGAGCAAAAACTTCTCCGTTCAAAAATTATCTTTTTTCTGAGGAATCTATTAATAATGTTAAGCCGATAACATGGTGGCTTGCGCTAAAAAATAATGTCAATATTGTAACGTTTGACTTGATAACACAACTCCATACAGCAATTGCTTCTTCTGCTGGCATAGAAAGGCTTTTCTCAGCTTTTGGTTTAGTGCACACAAAACTGAGAAACAGATTAAGCGTAGAAAAAGCTTCAAAATTAGTAACAATTTTGAAGGCACTCAACAAAAAAGGTGAAGTTAATCAAACTGAACGTGAAATTGAGACTGAGTTTGTATAAGTATAATTAATATTAATAATTATAAACTGATCTTTTAAAAAAGTATTTTTTAGTTGAGTAATACAGTAATAGAAAAAACCAAAAAATTACTATTCTATTCTTTATTTTTATTAGTATATATAAAACTATATTTGATGCAATGACTGCAATGCAATTGCAATATGTAAGCGTTACCAATAATTTTTTCATTTTTTGTACTTAAATGTTTAGTAATATGCTGTCTACTCCCTCGTCTGTGTACGGAATTTTTGATTAGGCCAATATATAACAATTTTAGAAATTCCATTGTCAGTACTTGTTTTAGTTTAGGTATTTTATATATTACACTTGGTGCGGATACTGCGGATTAAAATACAGTTCTGTGCAGCAATAATGTTAATTATGCGTTGTCATCATGAAAGACATTAAATTCAGAGATAGATCAGTGTAATTGCCGTTTTGTCATCTCAAAAGCTCACCAAATACCGTTACTTCTTTTTTCATTTTTTTATAGTTTGTAGCTTTTAGATTTTAGATAAAAAGGAAAGCATTGTGATGACTAAAAAATAAAAAATGACTAAAATCAAAAATGTAAAGTCATTCAATATCTAATCTAGTCTATTAAGTTAAGTAGTTTTTATTTACTTTATTAGTTTATTGTGATGACTGTTATTTAATTCAATATCGAAAAATAAATATTCTGCTAAAAGCTAAAATAATAGAATAATACCCATCTTATCATTTTTAATTTTTATTTTAATATATCTTTAAATCCTTATATTTATATGCTAAGCTACAAGCTACACAATATAGATAAAAAACAAAAAACTAAATAAAAGTTTTGTTTTTGTTGTTTTTTTGCAATTTTTTCTAAATAATTACATGTTTTTAATTGCAGTGTTTTAAACAGTTTTAAACAGTAGTTTAAAACTGTTTAAAACAAAACTGTTTAAAACAGTGTCCGTTTTAAATCAGTTTTAATCAGGCAGTTTTAAACAAATTGTTTAAAACATGCCAACCCTGATTAGTATTATTAAATGTTCAATATAAAATAAAAAATAGAAAATTATTTAATTTAAGAAATTAAAGTTACAAATTTATTAAAATAAGAAATAATTTTTTAATTAATCAAATTATCGAACTTTAAATTTTTTTATGATGTAGAATTTTGGAAATATGGTCTTAAAAAGCATCTGTTGTACATATCTATAATCTATTCTGCAATCTTTGTATACCGCCGCTATCATAGCCGCGTCCGCAATCTTTTGTACATATCTATCTACTCCGCTTTAAATTTTAAAACTTTTTACGTTTTCTAGTTTCTTAATCGCCGCACCACATAATTCCGGATCCGCACCCAGTACATCAATGCAGAGTGACGACAATTTTGTTATGCAACATCGAAATGACACATTTGAACAGATCCTGATGCCTGAACAAGAAACTGAAGAAACAGGAATAGACTTGGAGTAATTATCCTCTTTCTTTGTTATCAAGTTATCCTCTAATTTGTAAACATGCTATATATTGCACCGTGTGAAAAATTTATTGTGCGGTACGCGGTAACCAGTATATATATGTATGTATACGTATATTGATATAAATATACATAAAATTACTGGTACAATTCTTATATAATATAAGGAAATTTAATTAATGGACTGATGTGTATATATATACTAAAACTTAAATATATAAAAATTACATTGTGAAAAAAAGACATAAATATTTATATTTTAACATTTAGGTCTGTCTCAGTAATATTTATCCAATTAAATTAAACTTATTTCTACTTTTGACACTTATGATTTATTTGCATATGATGCGTATACTTTTTAATATTTTTTATGTACTTGTGTTACATTTCTTCATTACCATTATAATATTTTTTGAAAACATTTACATATTTTATGCCTTTTCGCAGATTTAATTAATTATATTACATTATGTATAATTTCAGAGTTGATAAAGTTTTGGATGATGAAGTTTTACCATCATTTTAGTTGTTGGAAAATGAAACATTAGGCCTTCTGGATAACTGGTGTTGTAATCTAAAATTACAACGAGTAATTATTAAATTATTTATAATAAAATTATAGAATAGTCTTTCGAAAGACTTCAAGGAAATTGTCTTTCGAAAGACTCCTCAATTTACGCCGACGCGGACGCGGAAGTTCATCAAGCTTCCGCGTCAATCGAACTATTGCGATATGCATAAGAATGTGCGACAACGCATTTCGACAATCGCGGAACCGCGGAGTACAGCGAGATTGCGAATGCGCTCGGTCACTGACCGACCTCATTCGGGGGACCGTCGAACCCGGCAGAAAAGCGCCGACAGGGCATAACTCAAAACAATATAAGGGACCGTCGAAGAAGCCGCGACGGAGAGTAATACACCGGAGACTCTGCCCGTGACCGTTCTCGTAAGCCGTGTCGCGAAGGTTTACAAAGCGCGTGCGAGTTATAGTAATTGTGAAAGGCAAATACAAGTGTAAATTAGTGAGTGTAAAAGGGGCGCTGAAATAAAGCTCCAATATAAAGTAAAACGAAGTGAAGTTCATTTAACGACGCCTACACCCCCGTTCCACCTGCGAACCCGACCGCTTCCTAGTCTGCCCGCCTGTGCCTACCGAGTCCCAACTCGTAAGGTCAAGAGATCCCGAAAATAATAAACGTTTTGCCGTAAGCCGTCACCAACCGGCGACGCGGCATAACATAATTTGGTGGCAGCGGTGGGATTGACCAAAGCACCAGGACAACTAGGAAAGACAACAGCAAGCCTGCCTAAGGTACGCAAATAATGTCTACCAGTTAACGCTGAGTACGACTAACAAGGAAGGAAATAAGTACGGTGGAACATCTGTCGATTGACCAAGAATCAGATCGACCGGCGGAAATAACCAAGGTACAGAGCGACCAAGGTATCCACAACGGTACTGAGCCAAAAGGGATCGATCAAGGCATCCTCAAGGACACCAAAGGGCGAAAAGAAAATAAAAGGCCAACACCCAAGGCCAAGTGCAAACATCCAGAGGACCAGCGGACAACGCCAAAGCAGCGGACGACGCCAAGCAGCGGACAACGCCAAAGCAGCAGACGACGCCAAGCAACGGACAACGCCAACGCAGCGGACGACGCCAAGCAGCGGACAACGCAGAAGCAGCGAACAACGAGAAGCAGCAACTGCGTTCGACAACCAGCATCTTACTTCACGCCAGGGCCAGCCGCAAACAACGGAGCCTGCGAGCGACCATGCGAGCCGTACTTCTAATGTAAGTCGAGAAAATTTAAAATTGTACTACGCGTGAATGTCGGGAGAAAATAGTCCTTCCCGAACGCCGATAGCCAATGCGTCGTGGTTAATCAACGAATTTTCACCACGGGTAAATAGTCCGCGCGCGACAACACAAGCGACTTTAGATAACGTTCGTGTAGCATTAGGAACGCGACACTCGGACAGCGAAACCGAGTTACCGGAAAACGTTGTTACTGAGCGCGAGTTTCCGTTTGGTGAGATTGACGAGAGTTTATTCTCAACCGACCCCATTGACCGGACGGACGAAAAACCGCGTAGAAGCAGACCATACGTTAGCCGAACCCCTAGCAGAGTATCCTTGCGACGAGAATTTTCATTAACCTCTTACGAGAGCGATATATTCGACCCGAACGAATACTATCGGGAAAACGGCGAAGAGACGCGAACGGAAAAACCCCTATTAGAAGAACGCACTCACACAAACCAGCCACAAGCGCAAGTTAAGGAAATCAAAATGGCACAGTCACAATCTGACGCACAGTACGCACCGCTATCTACGGAAACGCACGACGTAAGAGAAATATACAATCTATTACGGGAAATGCAGAAAATGCAAGAGGAATCGCGTATGGAAATGCGTGACGAAACGCGCGAATTACGAGAACGGTTAATATCACTAGAAAATAGTGCACGAAACGGCGACCAAGTAGGAGCCGGAAACGGAAGATATTCGAGCGAAAATTACGGACGGTGTTCAGAATCTAGCATTTATTCGAATTGAGAGTAAGGTCGAGCAGAGCTACCTGGGGTAAAACAGAGCCATGAGCAGAGAGAAACCTATAGATAGATTTATTTGTTATCGACCTCCCGTAAGCGCGCTATCTATCGGGCAGCGTTTCTGTTGTTGTCGCGCTGCGAGACATCCGTCCAATTTAACGCATGCGTCGTGTTTCTTTCTATATTCGTGCGCAACGCTGACGCGCAGGCGTTCCCTGATTTTACCGCGCAAACGACGATCTCGTCGTCACTTCTTTTCGGACGCTCAACGAGTGAGCATGTTAGTTATTGCTTTGATATTGCGTAGATACGCTACTTTCTATAATCGTAAAATCCGTAATATCCCGGCTTCTGAGGAAGCAGAGCTGTTATATACAGCTACATCATTATTTGGGAAAGACGAAACCTTGTCTCTGGACTTTCTGACTGCTGAAAAGGAAACAAGGGCGAGGGCGGCCATTAATCCCGAGATATATTTTTGGAAGGACGAGGATCCCTTGCGTCGTCTTTGTACTTGATAAGTATACTTCTGATGAGAGAATTCCAGTTATTTTATTCTGGAACAAGTCTGATTTTGGCTAATTGCAAGGTAACCTTATGATTTTATTTGGTAAAACCGTTCTTGGGTTGACATTATATTCAGGCTTTACACAGCCTAATCCTCGGATATTGGTTACTGAGAATATCGTGAGATTTTCACGATTCCATTTTGTGGAGCGCATAAAGTAATACAATCGTGGCGCGCATAAATTAATACGATCGACAGGCCTTTTCTCGAGAGCTCAGTTCCTTCGTGAACTTTCCAGAAGACGAATAGTATAAGGCTATTCGTGCTTCTATCCGTATAACACATAGCGTGTTCGGCGCGTGACAATGGAATATCTGAGGCGTGAAACATCGCGTGATTTGAGCGTGATATACCGTGTTAAACTAGTACGACATTGCGTATCCTAAGCATAATACATAGCGTGTACTAAACGTAACTAAAGTCAATATAGATATTATTATCGGATGATACAAATAGTAAATACTGTCGAAATTCTCAGTTCGAGAAACTATATTCCTTGTGACGTGACAAGTCGCGTCTCCTTCCCGGACGGGCTCGGCCGAGGGAAATTCGGGGATGCCTCCTCGTTAGAGCGAGAGGAGGGCGGTTGCGTATATTAATTGGTCTAATTAGCTGTTAAGTTTTTAAGGGATTGCCGGTGGTGGCCGGACTCAATCTGTAACGGCCGAGAGCCGCAACGAGGAAGAGCAGAGGATTAAGGAGACGGCCAGGGGACATGGCTGAAGGTCGGATCGCCCGGACCTCCCCGCAAGTGCATGAGCGTCGCCGGCCGGAGTTCACTCCGTACTCGGTCGTGACAGCGGCAGGATAACGATCTGGAAGACCCCGGGACACCCCCGAGCGAAACGCCAGCCTGACCCCGAACGCCGACTCGATCATCGCGGCCCGGACAGCCGGTTGATTCGAAAAGCCCGCGCCGGATCGGAGGTAGTTGGAGCGGCGCCGCCGGAAGGGGAGGCGCGCGAGGAGCTGAAGCGCCGACGAGAGCGCCTTAGAATTGGAGTGGCGCCCCCGGAAGGAGCGGCGCACGTGCGGCCTAGGCGCAGGAAGCGCTAGGATCGGCAATCCGGTCGAGCGGCACGCTACAGCGCAGGCGCGGGGAACCGGCGCGATCCCGGCAGGCTATCGTTTTTGACACTGTCGTGCCGGCTAAAGTACAGGACGCATCTCCCGGATCCCGAGCTGCCCGGACTACCGATGGGACGGCGACGCATTGTAAGGTCACCACTCTGGCGTCCCCGCGTTAACAAAAAGAGGGTTCGCTCGAGGCACGGGCCCGCGGCACGCTTCGGTTACCTGAGCGCCGCAGGATTACCTGTGGACTGCGAGACGAGCGCGTGCGGTACCTTGCGCTCGCATTAAGATAGAGTCGGGTGGAAATCGGGCCAGGGCCTTGCCGAGAGTGAGCTCTCTAGTGCGTAGAGACCAATCGTGCCCTCCCCGCGAGCACCGCCACGGCCGACAGTCGCGTGGCGTTGAGATATGTGAGTCGGATCAACCGGGTCGAATTGTATGGCGTCTCGTTGCGTGAATGTAAGTAATCGTGTCGCGTTTCATAGTGTTATGGCGTCTCGTTGCGTGAATGTAAGTAATCGTGTCGCGTCTCATAGTGTTCATATTCGCAATCGTGTTGCGTTTCATTCTGTTAGAGTTTATGTTCGTAATCGTGTCGCGTCTTGACCATAGTATTTATGTTCGTAATCGTGTCGCGTCTTGACCATAGTATTTATGTTCGTAATCGTGTCGCGTCTTGGCTATATTATTGAGAGTGATACCTTGCGTGGCGATAACGGGAGCGAGTTGTGCGGGTAACGGCGGGCCACGAGTGGTCATGTAATTATTTGCGTCTCAGGCTAATTTGAGTAACGTATCCGGGCCCTCGAGGACGGCGAATTTTGTGTGTGGCGGGACGAAAGGATCGACGGGATCGGCGCGGGGCCGCTGAATCTCCGTGCTTGCGAGAGAATTCGGGATTCGCGTGGCAAGCCGCGGGATCGTCCGCGATATGAGTCCTCAGTTCGTGTTTAATGTAGCGAGGTGTCCTTCGCGCCGAAAGGGACCGTATTGTCGCAGAACGGGGGAGTAATGTTCGCGCAATCACGTCCCGGGGCGTGAGGCATCGGTCTTGGGTCTTTGGGGCTTTTCGCGGGAGGCTCGCGTCCAGCCATTTTGGGACCATTTGCGAGACGTCGCGGATGGTCAATTCGGGACCACCGACTGGGAACGATTTGGCAGTTGGAAGGTCGTTGCGCGTAGGTATAATTTTTGTGTCGTGCGGAATCGAGGTAGCCCGGGTGCGCGTTGGAGGAGCAACCGAAGGTGCGGCGAGTCGGTTCGTCGGCCTCGTGGCGTAAGTTCGTTGTGAGTTCGAATCGTAATTTATGTTAAGCTTTCGTGTGTTCGTCTGCGTTTGTCTGTTGCGTTGAGCTAATCTACAGTGTGAAAGATTCGACATTACCGCGTGCACTTATTGCGTTATTGCGGCATTCGTGCGTCAGCCTATCCGACATTTTTGCGGTAATACGAGAAACTCAGACCGATTATACCTATTGATATTAGCTGACTAAATATATTCTGTTATTATTATTTATTCTCTTGTGTGTGTGATTGATTGCGTGACGCCTCTCTCCGAATTCCCTGAAAGAGCCCTACGCCCTGAAGCATTGCCGGGAATATCGCGTTGGATATAATAGTGTACGGTGGTGCGATCCGTCGCACCTGGCGCCCAATCTTTTGGTGTCGGAATTAGTTGCGCGTGTTGCCAATCCTCGATAGCCCTCCCCCGGATTGCGAGACCGGGGGAAAAAGCGTCGCATCCTTTATTAACCGTAATTATTATTATTCTATTTCTTGCGTGTTTTTCTGTATATATTTTGGTAATAATTTGCGATATTAGTCTATATTCAACTTATACAAGTTTATCCAGGTCAATAATGATTGAAGTACCATACACTATTATAACATATCGAATTCTAAACATGATCTTTCCTTTCAGAAATTATATTCTTATTCGACGTTCTATGCTGAAACATTACTTGAACTTAGTAGTTTGATTGGTAAAAGAAAGATTAAATATCTGATAAAAAGTAACAAAGAAAACCTTCAATCATAAATGACAACAATTTAATATAATCCTTTACTGCATTGTTCCTGTATGATTTACGTTCTTTGCATATGTTCATGACTGTTTATTATATTGTGCATTAATTTGATTTCGTTTAAATTACTTTGACATTGTCTAATTGAGATAAACATTAATTGCTGCATTCCTGCACAACCAAATGTAATACTTTGATTTTGTTATAAAATGATATAAACATTGTACTTTTATTTTATGAATACTGGTAAGGTTTTTGGCAGTTTTCCTTACCCGTGCAACGAATGTTGGTATTCGATGAGATTCTGCCAAATAAAGTATAATTGATTCATTAAGCAATTAAAGCATTGTTCTTTCCTTCCCTTTGAATAAAAGGTTTGATACTCAGTTCCTATACAGACGGAAAGAACACGATATAAGAAATCGGCGTAGTTCCATACCGAATGCTATAACGTTAAAAGAAGCACGAAGCATGATCCCCGAGTTCGATGGGACGTCGCGACAAAAATTACAAGAATTTATAAACGCGTGCACATATGCGGTACATAATATACAGCCTACAGACGAAGAATCATTAGTACAGGCGATTTTATATACAAAATTAAAAGGAAAGGCAATGCAAGATTTTGAAACGCGAGATATACAAACATTCGCTCAATTAAAGCAACAATTAGAAGACTGCTATCAAGCCAAGCAGAGCACTACCCATTTGCAGATTGAGTTTAATACGCTCAAGCAAAAGCCAAACGAAAGCGCACATGCTTTTGGGCAACGAGTCGATCTACTAGCCATGAAGCTATATGACGCTATGATAGAAGGAGAAGATCACTCCAGTATGTTTAAACGCGCGATCCAGCAAACGATACAAAAACAAGCTTTAATTAATTTTCAAATAGGATTGCGCAACGAA
This sequence comes from Temnothorax longispinosus, assembly GCF_030848805.1. NCBI lineage: Eukaryota > Metazoa > Arthropoda > Insecta > Hymenoptera > Formicidae > Temnothorax > Temnothorax longispinosus. The sequence goes on along the minus strand of NC_092360.1, from coordinate 17,090,656 downwards.
TTAAAAATACTTGTACGTTCGCAGCGATATGCGACGTTACAAGAAGCCATAACGGGAGCGAGCGCGGAAGAAAAGCTCATAGGGCCGACCGCGACAAAAACGGGCGCCTCGCTATACAAAAATAAGCCAGGATATACGAGACAGCCCCAAAATCAGAGCGTACAATGTTTTAAATGCGGAAAAACTGGTCATTATGGACGGGAATGCCGAAGCCAAGGAAACGCATTACCTAAACCTAGCAAACCTGCACAAGTAAATGCACTGCAGAAATATTGCAATTATTGCAAAAAATCGGGGCACAACCGAGATGAGTGTTGGACATTAAAAGGGCGAAGCTACACTCCCAACACCAATAAATCTAGAGAAAACGAAAAAAGACAACAATTGAAAGTGCCGAACCGAAGGAAGAACGCTGACTCTGCAAGCAGCGAAGACGAGCAAGAGGAGGCGAGAGGAAAACAACCACGACCTGCCTCAGAATATCGGGTTACACATATCAAAAGTGTGCCATACGGCCGTACGAAGCCAGAACTGTTATTAACAAGATTACCCATACGAGAGGTAAAACCCGGAGCATCAAATATGCTATATGACTCTGGTTCAACAATTTCGTTAATAAAGCTAAACGCGTTAAAAGATGACGCCCCAGTCTATGAAGATCGCATAGCTCTCACCGGAATCACGGGACACAAAATACACACAATCGGAAAAGTGTATGCGACCATTGAAACCAATAAATTAAAAATTAAACACGCATTTTATGTGGTAGGAGAAGACATGGCCATAGAATACGATGGAATCCTAGGAATAGATTTCCTACGGACACACGCCGCATCTTGCGATTACGAGCAAATGCAATTAAAAATAAAGGAAGAAACTTTCAAATTGCACCCGTATGGAAAGGTCACACTAAAGCCTCGCAGCGAAACTATAATAGAGGCAATTACGGATAAAAATGAAGAAGGTATCGTACAAGCAAGAGAGATGAAACCAGGAGTTTATATTGGAAACTGCCTAGTGAAACCGGAGAATCATATTTGCATTGTAAGCGTAATAAATACTACAGACAAGGAAATTGAAATACCGATTCCACAAGTTACGCTGGAAGAACTAGAAACAGATACTCATACAAAAATACATGCAACATTGACGGGAAAAGAAACTAAACCTGCTGTTTCTCGAAACGAACGCATCTGACTAGCATTACGTACGCAGCACTTAAACGCCGAGGAAAAACGATCACTCCAACACATATGCGAAGAATACGGCGATTTATTTCATTTAGAAGGAGAGCCATTATCGTGTACTGCAGCAGTAAAACACGAAATAAATACACGCGCTGACGCTGCGCCTGTGAATGTAAGACCATACCGACTTCCAAACAAGCATAAAGCGGAAGTAAATCGGCAAGTACAAGAAATGTTAGAAAACAAAATAATTCAAAGCAGTACTAGCCAATGGAATGCACCGTTGTTAGTGGTACCTAAAAAAGCTGACGCAGCCGGAAATCCAAGGCTCCGAGTAGTTGTAGACTTTCGGAAGCTAAACGATCTAACGATAGACGACTCATTCCCACTGCCGAATATCACTGATATACTTGATCAGTTGGGGAACGCCAAGTATTTTACTACGCTAGATCTGGCATCTGGGTATCACCAGATACCGATGGCCGAACGAGATAAACACAAGACGGCATTTTCGATACCTTACGGCCACTACGAATTTAATCGCATGCCGTTCGGGCTAAAGAGCGCACCCGCAACGTTTCAGCGGTTAATGACTTCTGTACTAACTGGCCTACAGGGAATTAAATGTCTTGTGTATCTAGATGACATAGTAGTGTATGGACCTAGCCTGGAGGACCACAACAAACGATTAAGAGAGGTGCTACAAAGACTCCGAAAAAACTGTTTAAAATTACAACCGGAGAAGTGTGAATTCTTGCGCAAGGAAGTGATCTACCTAGGCCACATTATATCGGAGAATGGAATTTCTCCAGACCCGTCAAAACTAGTAGCGATAAAAGAATTTCCTACGCCAAAAAGAGTTAAGGACGTGCAATCATTTATCGGCTTAGCCGGTTACTATAGAAAATTCATAAAAGATTTCTCGAAGACAGCCAAACCGTTAACAAAGTTAACAAAGAAAACGGAAAAATTTGAATGGACTTCAGAGCAAGAAAATGCTTTCAATAATTTAAAAGAAAAACTAACAACGGCACCTGTGCTTAAGTATCCGGATTTTACGCAAGAGTTTATTATAACTACTGACGCATCCGACCATGCCATCGGAGCAATACTATCTCAAGGAAAGATAGGTGAAGACCAGCCAATAGCTTATGCCAGTCGAATTCTATCACGAGCAGAACAAAATTATAACACCACAGAGAAAGAGTTGCTAGCCATTGTATGGGCGGTCAAACATTTCCGACCTTACGTGTACGGCACCAAATTTAAAATTGTGACCGACCACAAGCCGTTAACATGGTTATTTAACGTTAACGATCCAGGCTCAAGATTGATTCGATGGAGATTACAGCTGGAAGAACACAATTACGAAATTATACACAAAGCCGGAAAGGCGAATGTAAACGCCGACGCACTGAGCCGCAATGTAAAACGAGACGAAGTTGCCGCAGAAGAAGAACCGAAAATCCACACGATAAACAAGGATAATTCCAACGAAGAGGAAGCAAGAATATATACAGAAGAAGAAAAGAAGCAGATATTACATGAGTACCATGATGCACCTATAGGAGGGCACCAAGGCGTCGAACGAACAGTAAATAGAATCCGGTTAAATCATAACTGGCGCGGATTGACGAAAGACGTCGAAAAATATATAGCTAAATGCGAGCTATGTCAAAGAAATAAGTTATCGCGGAAAAATAAAGTACCGTTGGTAATTACGGACACACCTACCAAGCCGTTCGAGAAATGTGCTTTGGATATTGTAGGGCCACTTACGATTACAACGAATGGAAATAAATATTTGTTAACATTTCAAGATAATTTAACGAAATATAGTAAAGCGATACCAATTCCAAACCAAGAAGCAAGAACAGTAAGTAAGCAATTTGTGACAAAAATTGTCTTAGAGCATGGAATTCCAGAAAAAATTCTGACCGATCAAGGTACGAATTTTTTGAGCGAGGTATTCAAAAACACCTGTAAACTCTTGAAGATAAACAAAATTCAAACTACCGCGTATCATCCCGAAAGCAACGGAGCACTCGAAAGATCCCACCGAACATTAGCAAAATACCTGCGACACTACATAAACGAGGACCAAACGGATTGGGATGAGTGGATACCGTTTGCGATATTCGCATATAATACAACGCCGCACACAGCGACGGGGTATACACCGTTTGAGCTAGTATACGGTCACCAAGCTGAATTACCGACAGCACTGACAAAACCACCTAAACTCACGTATAACTATGATGATTACGCACAAGAGTTGCGGGAAAGATTAAGAGCGACCAACAAAGTTGCCAGGGAACACGTACAAGAGGAAAAGATTAAAGCGAAAAAACAGTATGATACAAAGACTAAAGAAACCAGTTTTCGTGTTGGTGACAGAGTACTCATGCACGATGAAACGTTACGACGAGAACGTTCAAAGAAACTTGAATCCCTATGGACAGGACCGTACACAATTATCGAAAAGAATTCAGATGTTAATTATACTATAAAGAAAGGAAGAAAAATAATGCGCCTACATGTAAACAAATTAAAACTTTTTATAGAAGAATAACATAAAAAAAGGGAGAGATAAATAAAAAAAAAAAAGAAAGAGAAAATACACCCTGAAACAGAATGTCTCTGTTACAGAATACTCGCGTGCTGGAGAGGGCAAGCATTAGCCCAAGCAGAAAAAACGGAACCACATTATAAAATCCAACAATTCCAATATCACCCAGGGATGTATTACGAAAAGCTTGGAAGAATGCACTATTCCCGGAAGACATGGAAGTTAGTCATTAAATTTGATTTAAGGGGACTAGGCAAGGTTAAAATTTTGAAAAAATCGATTTTCGGTTTTTTGCATATTCCGATACTGTGATTTTTTAGAAATATCTTCCCGTTTGTTTTTTTGAAAAATTCGCAAAATTGAGGTCAGGAGAGCGTAAAACGTAATGTGGCGCGCGGCCGGCCGAACGCAGATATTCGCGCGGTCGGTCCCGACCGAACGGTCTGAGCATTATTCTAATTTCTAACGTTTTCTATGCAATATGTAGAATTAAGTTTTAATTTGTAACGACACATTAAAGACGACCTAATAATAAAGTCGAAACGTTTCTGTTTCTAATTGTATATATTGCGGTTGACACAAAGAATAATAAACACGCACATCTAGCTCGGCTTACATGCTCTATTCTGTTTATTATTTTGTTTTTAATTTTCACCTCGTTTAAAGTTTATACATAATCGACTCCCAGAGAGGTTGTGCTAATGTATTGAAAGTTTGTCGTATTACAATCGCTTTATTACAAAAATGTCTTCGTCAGAGAGCGGAAAAAAGAAATCGGCGCCGTATGTCCGTCCAGGGCGACCGCGTAAAAAACGCTTCCAAGGCAATCAGATAGTGAATAAAAATTACGAGAAATTGGACGATAATCCGGGGCCATTCACTGCGTCGAAGAGGAAATTGAGTTCAGATCGCGATACAAGCGAGTGTGAGAACCTGAACATTGCGTATGAAATTATAAACGTTGCTACTGTTTTTAGTGTGCTAAGTGAATACGTTCGGTGCAAAGTTTGCGAAGGAAATATGAAATTCAGTACAGTCGGACATGTTGGATTAGCCTTCCAAATTAAATTAAAGTGCCAAAAGTGTGAACCTCGCTACATAGATTCGTGCCCGAAAATAAGTCATCAAAATTATGATGTGAATATGCGTATTACATTTGCAATGAGAATGTTGGGCATCGGTTTCTCAGGACTTATAAGGTTTTGCGGTTTAATGAACCTGCCACATTTTCTTGTTCGTAGGACATACGACAAAATGGTTAAATCCATGCAGCAAGCAGCTTCAGCGATAGCTCAATTATCAATGATGAGAGCAGTGAATGAAGAAATCGAATTGACTGGTAACCCCGACAGTATTATAATTTCAGGTGATGGCAGCTGGAGAAAACGAGGATTTCAGTCTTTACACGGCATTGTTGCTGTCATCGGTAACTTTACAGGAAAAGTGCTTGATGTAAATATAAAGTCCTCGTACTGTGCTGCATGCAAGATGTGGGAGCCTCGTAGTGGTACACCAGAATATTTAGAATGGCTGGATAAACATGAAGAAACATGTTCACAGAATCATCAAGGAAGCGCTGGTAAAATGGAAGTCGATGCCACGTGCGAAATATTCCAACGATCCGAAGAGAAATACAAAATCAAGTACAAGCACTATGTTGGAGACGGAGATGCGAAAACGTTCTCAGCCATACAAAATATACAACCTTACGGGCCAGACTTTCAGATTTTCAAGGGAGAATGCGTTGGCCACGTGCAGAAACGTATGGGTAGCAGGTTACGTAACGTAAAAAAAGCAGAAAAAGGCCTTGGTGGTCGAGGCAAATTGACAGATATTCTTATAAAAGAATTGACACTACACTACGGCAACGCAATCAGAAGTAACGATACTGTTGAAAGCATGAAGAACGCTATATGGGCAACATTTTATCACAAATGTTCTGCGGATGATGCGCCACAACATGACCACTGCCCCGCTGGACCAGATAGCTGGTGTACATGGCAAAAAGCTAAAATGACTGGCACATTGGCAGAGTATAAACATAAGCCAGCACTTCATAGCGATGTACAACAAGCGATAAAACCAGTGTATGAAGCATTGACTAACGACGAATTATTGGAGAGATGCGTGGGCCACTTTACACAAAACGCCAATGAAAGCTTCCATTCGGTCGTGTGGAAAATAGCCCCAAAAGAATCTTTCAGCGGCATCGAAATCGTAGAGATTGCTACATATACTGCAGTTGCAATATTTAATGATGGCAACATTCATCTACTGGACATAATGAGCGCATTAGGATTGCAAATGGGCCCGCGTGCTTTCGAGATGTCTAAAGAGCAAAACAGTATTCGCTTGGCAGGCGCGGATAAAAAGGAGCTTAGCAGTACAAAACAGGCTCGACGAGAGAAAAAAAGGAGTTTTGCGGCTGCTGCTGAAACTGAAAGTACTTTGGAGACTGCATTCTACAGTGCAGGAAATTTTTGAACCGCGTGAGTACGACCGTTCTAACATAAATATTGTACCGAAACTTTGAATGCGATTTTCTCGAAACTACATTTTTTGATGATTTTACCACGATATCTCGAGAACCGATAGAGATATCAACTTGAAATTTATACAGGAATTGTAAAACACTATGACGCATGAATTATACCTAAAATCAGATTGAAAAAAAATATTGCTACAATTTTATAATAACAAATAACTCGAATTTTTACAAATTTTTTGTTTTTTGGACGCCATTTTGTTAATTTTATTTTTATTTTTAATTTTTTAGGTATAATCGATAGAGGGAAGCCTAAGGAGAAGAAATATTCTTAGAATTTGCCAAAATCTTTATCCGTTCGACTGGAATCGTGGTAAAACCGTGGATTCGACAGTTTTCCTTAATACATTGGGACGCCGATATTATTGATCTGGGAACGACTTTCCATGGATTTTTTTATTTTATAATGTTATAATTAATACCCTAAACAATAAAAAAGTTTTATATTCATTCGCGGCCTTGTTATAAACCATTAAACACAAGCCAATTTTTGCATTTTCAACCTTGCCTAGTCCCCTTAACAACGCTAAATCGAAGACACGAGCAAATTGAAAAATATCTACAGGAAGCAAGAATTACATGCGATAATAAGATTTTACAATTACTGCATAAGGAAACGTGCCTCACCTTTGAAAATATCGCAAGAAAAGAATTAGACTATTTAACAAAAATCCTCACGCAGATCAACACAATATACAAAACGTCGACAGACTCAAGGAGGGGATTAGTGGACGGAATAGGTTCAATAGCAAAATCACTGTTCGGAACGATGGATGCAAACGATGAAAAGCGCATCAACGAGCAATTGCAACTGTTGGGAAACAATCAACAAACGTTACACCACGCAATGCAGAATCAGATCAAGGTGATGAATGCCACCATAGGGCATATAGAGAAATTAGAAGGCATAATGGAACGAAATCGTAATCTATTAGAAAAACGATTTACAGATTACCTTAATAAGGACGAAATAAAAGAACATTTTGAAATTGGCATAGCGGTAATTACAGATCTAATCCGCGACGTCGAGAACATACTTGAATATTTGGCATGCATAAGAAAGGGAACAATGCATCCGAAATTAATGCCAGTAGAGGATATCACCTGGCAGTTGAAAGCAGCAAGTCAGCAATTGCCACCGGGATCATATTTCCCGTTTAGAGTCCACCTCAAAGACTGGTTTACGATTGAAAAACACACGACAATAAAGGCATTCTACAAGAATAATCAAATATATACCGTCTTACTTTTTCCCCTAATCACACCACCGCTCTACGATATAATGAGCGTTATTGAATTTCCTGTGCTCACGCGCAAGAATATACTCACATCAGTAAGAGTCGACAATAAAATAATAGCAGTAGACAAAGAAAGAGTGACCTACATGCTTTTAGATGAAGATTATCTGGCAAAGTGTACGTCTACCAATTTACAGTACGTATGCACACAAAATACACCGGTATATCGTATAGATGGAAACACACCGTGCGAGATACAAATGTATGTTCAACAGCAACATTACTACAAAATGTGCAAATTCAGACACACTGTTACAACACAAACAAAGTGGATTTCATTACGACGACCACACGATTGGCTGTATTCAACAGTAACTGAACAACCAATACTTATACAATGTAATGAACACGAGGAGAAGCAGATAATCAACAACACTGGCAAAATTACGCTGGAAAAGGAGTGTAAGCTAATGACAACCGATATGACAGTACAAGCTGAAGAGACAATATACCAGACAGATATAGAGACATATTTACCCGAAGTAAATATTTCGCTTACATATGACCATGAAACGATCACATTACGGAACGAGACAACGGACGATTTAACTCAGCATCGAGCTGAACTGACAGAATTAAAAACACAAATACAAAAAATGAATACTGACCTAGAGGACGACGACCGAAATTTTTACGTCCGAAAACAATTCATATACCCAATGACAGCGAGCGGTATAATTACATTAGCCATAGTAAGCACTGTAATATACGTATTAATAAAAAAGAAAAAGAACCCACGATCACCACTTACATTATACGACGAAGAAAGATCATTTCGACCATACGGATTTCCGAAACCAATTTTAAAACGTAGTGTAAGTACTAGGTTCTAATAGAATAGTAAACGATTATACCAAAATATTGTACACGGGTATTATAAAATGTAAATTATATATAAGGGAAAAATATAGAAATGGGTATACAACAAAGTATAAATTAAAGAATATAGCGAAAACTCGCGAACCTCGTTTTCTCTTTTTAACGGGGGAGGGATGTTGTAATCTAAAATTACAACGAGTAATTATTAAATTATTTATAATAAAATTATAGAAGTCTTTCGAAAGACTTCAAGGAAATTGTCTTTCGAAAGACTCCTCAATTTACGCCGACGCGGACGCGGAAGTTCATCAAGCTTCCGCGTCAATCGAACTATTGCGATATGCATAAGAATGTGCAATAACGCATTTCGACAATCGCGGAACCGCGGAGTACAGCGAAATTGCGAATGCGCTCGGTCACTGACCGACCTCATTCGGGGGACCGTCGAACCCGGCAGAAAAGCGCCGACAGGGCATAACTCAAAACAATATAAGGGACCGTCGAAGAAGCCGCGACGGAGAGTAATACACCGGAGACTCTGCCCGTGACCGTTCTCGTAAGCCGTGTCGCGAAGGTTTACAAAGCGCGTGCGAGTTATAGTAATTGTGAAAGGCAAATACAAGTGTAAGTTAGTGAGTGTAAAAGGGGCGCTGAAATAAAGCTCCAATATAAAGTAAAACGAAGTGAAGTTCATTTAACGACGCCTACACCCCCGTTCCACCTGCGAACCCGACCGCTTCCTAGTCTGCCCGCCTGTGCCTACCGAGTCCCAACTCGTAAGGTCAAGAGATCCCGAAAATAATAAACGTTTTGCCGTAAGCCGTCACCAACCGGCGACGCGGCATAACATAATTTTAATTTTATCTTACGTGCTGCATTTGGTTTTCTTTTTTTACATTGAAGAATACTTAATCGAATTTCATTGAATAATAGAAACGATCTAAATAAAAGACACTTGAAAAAAATACCGAAACAATCATAATACTTCAATGAAACGCACAAACTTATAAGCTTTAATCATCTTCTTGAACTTCTTTTTAATAAAACGTATGAAATCTTATTTAGTTCGACTCCAATTTCTCGATGTGTATCAACTTGGAAACTTTGTCAATCAGATGTGCTAGGTAAGTCTTGTAATTTAGCGGCGCGACTGACCTACAGACGATCGAGCTTCGGTCGCCTTTTGGAAAATGCACAACGGCGCGTTGAAGTCACTTTATGTAATTATATTGTATTTCCAAAATTATATATTCATAACAGCATATTTTCAAAAAAATATTTTAACCTATCGATGAAAAAAAAAATTAGTCGTTCATTGCCGAAAAATAAAATAAATCGCGTTTCTTTCCATCCCTGTTCATAAATTAGATTTGTGTAAACAGGAAAGGACCGAAATGCAGAAGCCGCGCTGGGATTAAACTCTTGATAAACAGGGAAAAATCGTTTTGTCGTCAGTAAGGCCGTGATTCACTTAACTCGTTGTTCATGCCACGGTAAATATCGCAAAATGTTCTCATAACGGTCGCGGCGAAGAATTTTCACAGTCGTTGTACGGGACGTACAAAAAAAAAGATACTTTTCCCTAATAATTCGTCGATTATTTTTGATATTTCTATCACTCTTCTCGCAATTACGGCTCGACAATCTTCATTTAAAGTCTCTAACACAGTCAGCGCGCATATTTTTATGCAAATTAAGTTGTATTTGCAGTCATATGCATGCCCAGACTTAATTCATCTAATCCGAGTTGTTTTTATCTAATAAGTCTCTTTTTGCCGGAGAGCAAATTCATATAATGCTGTTATCTATTATTGCTGTTTGTGATTTGAATGTTTAGTTTCGCCGTATCACGAATGCTTTGGTATTAATATGAGAGATGGTACAGTGGTATATAAAAAAATATTATGAAAATGTTACGAGAAATGCATTTGCATCGAAATGGGAGAAAACATATGCAATATAGATTTTCAATGTTTGCATGTAAATTGTAATGTGATGATGTACAAAGATTAATTTTAAATTATTCGTGTGAATAACAACATATTTTCAGGATAATAAGAATATTTTTGTAAAATTGCAGTCCACTCTAAATGGGTTAGTCGCCCATGACAAAAAGGTTTCTGAAATCGTAAACGTTTAAAAGTACGAATATTTCGATATTTACCGCATCTTGGTGGAAAGTGACAACACTTATCTTAATTGTGAGAAAAATCCGATGGGAAAACGAGAGTGAAGACTGGTCGTCATAAATCAAGATGTTAGTCCGTCCCTGACGTGTGTGCACGCTTATATAATATATCACGCGTATTCTGTAAATTCCGGCAATCCTACCGAGGAACCACTAGTCAAATCGAATCTGATCGTATATTACTTTCGCGACCGCACGGCCTCAGGACGTTCCCGAGTCGAAATTTTTCTCCTATTTTCGACCTCAATGTTCAATATAACACTTACTTTCGACCAAAATGTTTGACCTAACACCTACTTTGATACTTTAAGCAGTCACATCACCCTATTTTGAATCTCTTCAACCTCTTCAACCTCTGGCTCCTATTTAGAATCTGACAATTCTGTTTGAATTAAGGAATCATGCTCCTACTTTAATGTTCCTAACGTTTTCTTAATCTGTTGTGATGTCAATTTAACCTATATAATATATATAGAACTGTTATTTTTATTTATTTTGTTTTTATTATATATATATTATAGGTTTGTTATATTTTCGATTAAATATTATATATGATTATTAAACGTTTATAATAACAATTATAATAAATGTTTATAATAACGGTTCTTTCTATTTATTAATTTAATCAAAAATAGTAAAAACAAAATTAAAAGGAATTTTATTATGTTAATAATAGTTATATTATTGATAACTAAAAAAAATAATTTTATATATGACGTATAAATGATTATTTATATAAAATTGTATTTTTCTATACTATTCCCTTTTTTTTCTTTATTTATTAAAATGAATAATTCAAAATAAAATTAGAAGAATGTGCGTGTGTATGTATGAGTACGCATGCGTATATGTGCAACTAAAAGTAGGAAATTTTAAATATATACAAAACTATTACGAAACATCTTTATTTTTATTATTACTTCTTATAATTACTTATCTTCATATATTTAAATATTAATAAATTTACGATAATTGAATATGGACCGGTATTTATTTATTCAAGCTCTTGTTGGTTGACAGGAATACCCACATACATTTGGTTATTAATATTCATAAGAACACAAATTGTTGTAATATTGTTTACAGGAATTAGTACAATATTATTTGACAAATGGCATTTGTGTAGAAAAGTGTTGCTATCATACATAAAATTGTTTCCTTGAACTATTAATATATTATCTGTCACAATTTTTCCATTACAACATAATGGTTTCCATTACATCTACACGGCTTTCTTACACAATTACAATTAGTTATTTTAATAAAATACAAAATTGATCCTAATTGTAATCGACTATCATTTATATATTAAACAATATAAGAATGACTTTGCAAATCTCTTTGATACATTTTCGATACATATAATTTTCTATTTTTCAATAAACGAAAATACTTAAAAATTACAACATTTTGGAAGATGCCAAGATTATGTAATCCATTAATAAGTTTATTTGGTATTGGTTGCACATTTTGATATGTACCAACAGTGAAACAGTTTTCAGAAATTTGTTCAAGAATTTTTACCTGCTTTTTCCGACTTAAACAAAATTCTCGTATAGGGCCTTCAGGTAACTGATCCATTAATCGTATCATTTTGATACGTCGATCGATTTGAGATCTAGCTATTTGTGTAGCAATATGGCCTGTTCCGTGTATTAATTTTAGTAATTGATCATTTATATTTTCATATTCAAAACATGAAAATGTCCATAATGGTGCAAGCCTTCTTACACAATCCGGTAAATGCAGTAATTGATGTACATTAATTGAGCAGAACTTTAAACCATATAAAGTTTCAAATTGTCTAACAAATTTGTTTAAAAAAATCCTCAGCTACATCTATCATAAATGGCGTAATTTTTTCAGAATTAAGTAGAGTTACTGCTGTCACTAAAAGAAGATAATGCTCAAAATAATCCTGTCGCATCACACCTTCAAGTACAGGAATAAAATAGAAAAAGCACCACGTTTTTAATTCTGATACTTTCCAATGAATTAGCTCATCGACAGACCGTATCATGCGGTGTACAAATTTTGGCGGTTTTATTAATGCTAGTTTACTATTTATGACATCTTTAACTACATACAGTGAAAAAGGTTCCGCATTATATTTGGGATCAAACATTAAACTTAATAATTTTTTAATAACACCTCCATCAACTGCATGCATCCTATCAATTCCCATTCCTTTAATAAAATCAGACATTAATACTGAAAGCATTGTCGGACCTCTAATACCCATTATGGGATTTTCTGGTGTAGCTTCATTAACCCAATTAATACATTCTTGTAACGTTCTAAATATTACATTATTTACATAGGGATAAACATGAATCGATCCTCTCGGAAGAAGTGCCAAATTTTCACTTTTAATACAACATGTAGGACAACCATAATAACCGTTGAATTGTGTAAAATTCATAAATTGATTTTTTGCAAGAAGATCAGCAGTACCTATTAATAGAATTCCTTTCATTAAGATTGGATTATTTTCTCCTGGTAAAAAGACTTGTATACCTTGAGCTATTTGTTCTAATTCTGGACGTAATTTATACAGAAATAAATTAGCAACAGGCTTTTTTTTCCCAAACCATAGTCCAAGTAATAGAGTATTTTCTAATCTTTTTCGGTCTTTAAAAAGTAATTCATTAATACTTAAATAAATAGGCCACATGTTAATTTGGCTAGATTTAAAAACTGGTACTCCATCGGTGTACCAACTTAAAGAAAAATTATGAGGATTTTTCAAAAAACCATTATCCATCCAATGTCTGTATGACCCATCATATATATCTGATATATCATTTTGATTTACAGGTCTTTGAAATCGTCCTTGTAAATTATTATAAAATCCAACTCAACTTAACATGTCTTTTAAATGTTTGATAACAGGCATTTGAATAAAATAAGAAGTTTTTGGTTTTGTACATAATAGACAAATATCATTGACATCTCTCAATTCGCGATCACATGTGTCACAATAATAATGTTTTTTTATATTGATTTCCTTAAGAGAAAAAATTTTTTTAAATTTAAAAATAGAATTTTTTTTAAACCTTGAGCTGGACAATGTAAATTGATGACATTTATTATGTCAGCAAGACATGACATATTGAGATTATGACGAAGAGCAAGTGTCAAAATTAACAGCATACTCTGTGAGATATTTAAGGGCGGCCGCACGGAGAATTGAAAAAGAATTCTTTTTAAAAACCCGATTTTTAAAATGTATTCTTTTCCCATATATCATTTCTGTTCTAAAAGAATTCTTAAGAGTTCAAAAGGAGTTCTTTCCTACGTCACCAGTTCTGAGTTCTTCTTCAGATACAAAAAAAATCACTTTTCTACTCCATAAGAATTCGTAATGTATTCGAAATTATGTTTAGACAGTATTCTAATAGAGCTCTATCTAAGCACTATTTCGAATGCATTGCGATTTCTCATAGAATAGAAAAATAATTCCTTTGTATTTGAAGGATAAGAAAAAATCCTTCATAATCTATCCAAAAACAGTTTCTACATTAGAAAGAACATAAAATGTACTAATCCATTTTATGTTCTTTCTGATGCAGAAACTGTTTTCGGATAGATTATGAAGGATTCTTTCTTATCCGATGTTACAGACAGAATATTAGGATTATAAACACTGAAATTAAGAATATAAATATAGGAAATATAAAATAGAAGTATCCATGATTCAGGTATATCGATTAATGATTATATTACTAAATTGGTATACAGATTTGAAATATTGTAAGTATCATATTGTTATAACAAACGATTCGTATAATATGAGCGACATATTTATCGTACATACAGACATGCGTAAAATAAAATTTTATATGCAAAATAATGAATGTATAATATGATATTATGAAAATATAAAAGTGTCCCGAAAGAGTGATCGAGTAACGATTCGAAATTCTACAAACATATTGTTACTTCGCAGAAGCAGCGACGATCGTTGTATTTCGGAATTCGGACGCACTTCCGCGCGTCCCGTTAATGCTTCATCGGATGAGAGTCTTTAGCGATTGGAAGGAAAACATAAAAGTAGAATATAATTATACGAATAGCGGTGAGTAACGCATGAGCTTTTTCGCCGGGGCAACAAGGCGAGTTTTGGAAAATCGATCGTGTTTAATTAGATAATTTATGTCCCGAGCGGTATACGCGTCCAGCACATTTACACGCGATTACATTGTAACGTTTATAACACGAAAGCGGGCTCATTGAGTTCCGTCGAGCGGCCGATGCAAAATAATTAATGTATAATAAAACAAAATAAAATTAAGTTTTCTTTCATATTAAATCAAAATTAAACTCATTTTCATACCGTTACAAATAATACGTACATCATCGCTTGTACAAATCGAGCGAGATAAAAGTTGAAAATAGCGCCAAAAATGTGCTTCCTGAATCTACCTATAATATAATCTAGGTCTTTTTTTTTATCCGGTCACTAGCGTGCTGCAGCCACTTCTTAACAAATATCCCAATGTCGTTCTTAGGAACGTTCTTCATTTTCGAGATGGTTTCTGCAATATAATGTTTTGTATAAGTATAGGTATATAGATATTGTAAAAGTTAAACATTAATATTTGGTAATCTAAAAACTGAAGAAGAAAATGTTGCTTATTAACTCACCGACAATGAGTTGAGAAATTCGAGTAGTTTGAAATTTTAATGTGTTTCTTTGACCGGACCAAGAATACTTTATTGCTAGCTGATTCGACATTAAGAAGCGCAATGTGGCTCTGGTGAATTTGCCTGCATCAGATCCTCCGATCATCTTTATCTCATTAATCTGCAAAAATAAAGGCAAATATATCATTACGATTTGAGCATTTGTATTGTAAAGAAAAGTATGACAATTAAATAATTTCTTACGTAGAATTTTTGTACTTCCAAGGACTCGACAAGATTTCGTTCAAATTCTTCGAATTCTTCAACAGTTTGCAAAGGAAAGTTAACAGTTGTCGATTTTGCATTTACTGGAGAGAGTTCACCGAATTTATCCGAATTTGTAGACTGATAATTAGATGGTGGTAACACAAACGAGTTTACAGTACCATCTCTTTTACATATCTCTTCGGTTACTGCAAAATATATTATATTTAGTTACGTATATTTATGTTGCTATTTTTTAAAATAAATTTCATCGGAAATTTACTTTACATTACCTTCTTCTTCTTCTTCCTCCTCCTCCTCCTCCTCTTCCTCTTCTTCCTCTTCTTCTACTTCTTCTGCTACTTCTTCTTCCGACGCCAACGTTTCGTTCCGAAGCCATGCTGGCTTTCTCCTATTTCGTATCTTTTGTGCCTCAGATGCCTTAATAGCTTTGTCACACGTCATCAGTATCTTCATTTGTAGATACGTTCATGCAGTGATCTTCTACTTGATTAGCTAATTGAAAAGACTCTGCAAAAAGTGTTAGTTTTCATTTGTGTACAGTAAGTTAATATTTTCTAAATATTTAACATTCTTGAGAAAAACGCACCAAAAGGTCCCAAACGTTTACGGCATTCATATATAAGCCATGCAGTCATCTTTTGGATGTAGATAATGCATTTTGTTTTTATTAAATTTGACCTGTTTTGGAGGCCAAAAAACTTTGTTTGATTCTAAATCCATCCAATTTTCTGGTACGAGATTACAAAAGTCGTCAAAAAATACTACAAAGTCTGCATCTGCAAAGTATGATTCCACATCACCTCATATCAATCTTGTAAAAGAGGCATGGCGTAAGTAATGTTCTCGATTGTCATTAAAAATTCTTTACGATCAATGCATTGTACAGGCCACATTTGTAAAGGTGACAGATTTTCAACTTTGTATATATTCATGTTACTTGAGGGACACGGATAATGTAAAATATCAGATCTGTTTAGAAATTTATTACCAAGAACAACAATCTTATTTTCCATTAATCCAATGTGCTTAATCATCACGATAGTTGCATCAGTCAGGAAGCAACAGTTGTCTGGCCTTTTATTTGATAATTCAAACATGCGGATTTGTAGAATTCGGTGCTCGCTGTGGCAACCCAAAGGAAGTTCTGACACAATTGGCTTCTTGAGTATAGGATGCTTCAAAATCTTCAGCTGATTCTTCTTATATTGAGGATGTTGATCGTAACTGTACTTTTCGATTAGTCGTCGATGAATTTGTTGCAAAAGATTAGTGTGTTTTCGTATCATTCGCTTCAACACTTGCATATGATTTTCAAAATCAAAAGTACTGTATGAATCTAATGGACCGTACATCTTTACATCTTCATTTAAATGAATAAGAGAGTGAATGTTACTCACAACATATTGCTCCCCATACGTCTTAAATTGCTGTACAAAATAAATCAGCAATTCTTTAGCATAAGCGTTGTTTCTGTAGCAATTTCGAGGATCGCACAATATCCGTATAGCACAATTGAGACTGTTAAAGTGAATTAAATATTCTTCAGGAAGAAAATGTTGCAAAATAATCTTCGAATCCTTCGAGTTCTCACAATCAGAACAATATAAGGTTTTACCTTTGGCAATGTATAGGCGTGACGAGCCAGCTCGAATCCTTCGAGTTCTCACAATCAGAACAATAGGTTAGGTTAGGTTAAGTTGAATCGTTTATAAAATGTGCGATCTCGAGTAAAAACCTAGTAAAAATCGAAATCAGATGTAAATTTAATCATATCACAACGTGTGTGATGATGAGGTTATCGAGTATTTGCAAGAAATTAATTTAAGAAAATTATTTAATTACCTTCAAATTTTCTTCTCGACGACAAAAATTATTAACGGTCGTGCCAATACGTACGTTGTCAATTACGGCCAACTAATGTAAATATATTACGTCCAAGCGTAATATTCTCCGACGCAGAAGCACGTAGAAGCGCGAAATAGCGAGAAAGCCGCCAGGAAGACCAGAGAAGACAAATAGAAACTGATAGAAACGCTGCAATGCTGCCTCGAGACGGCTCGAGAAAGCATTATAGACTGCGCATGCGTATTAAGTGAATTCTCTTCGAACCTATTATGAATAGAAAAAGAATTCCTTTTAAGACCATTTAGATTAATTCCATAAGAAGTCACTTCTATGGAATTCTTTTTGAAGGAATTCTTTTTGAGTTTATTTCGGACAAATTACGGGTATTCTTAAAGAATTTGAAAAGGTGAAGTCTTTTCGAATTCATAACGATCAGCTGTGCTATCTGGGGGAGCACCAAAATATAAACGTTCATAGCCATGTTCAATGTCATGATGTTCGTTTCCTATTCCTCTATCAATATGTTCCTCTTCTTCTTCCTCCTCACTTTCTTGTTCCTCACTTTCTTGTTCCTCACTTTCTTCCTCTTCACTTTCTTCTTCTATTGCTTCCTCCTCTTCTTCTTCTGTATTATTTCTTTCTTCTTCAATATTATCTGTTTCTTCGACATTTGCTTCTTCCTCATTCTCACTGAATGTTATATTCCTAAAAAGCGATATGATATTCTTATAATGATATATCAAGTTTACAAATACATTTAAAATTTAGATCTAAAATATATTTTTTTAATCATAAATTGTATAAGTATGTGATAATTAGTTACATAGTATTTTTTTCGTAGTTTTTAATATAACTAAATAACATTATTATAATTTTCGAGATTATTGTGTGACGAAAGAAAATAAACAATACTTACATTTGATTTGGAAGCTCAGGTTCTAAATAATCATTCGGTTTATTATTGTCATTTGCACTTGTTAAGAACTCATTTAAACGTTTATATTTTTGAGTTTTCTTTAATTCTTGAAATGATTTTTTAGACATTTTATCTTTAGACACGAAACAAGAGCAGGAATAATGGAAAGAGTATTATGATCTCCAACGAGTGAAAATTGAGATTATGTTTCACTTGGCAAAGTCACTGCAGATGGAAGACGACCGGGCTTCCCTGAGCAATGGTGGAGGGGATACACGCACCCAATGAAGAGGCGCGTACTGCCACTCACTGCGCACATGTACGCGCCTCTTCATTGGGTGCGTATATCCCTTCCACCATTTTTCATGGAAACGAGTGGTCTTCCACTTGGCAATTGGCATTACTGTTGGCGATTGCAACGAAAATCTCGTGACGCTCGTATTGTCGCCGCAATTTTCTTCAGAGAAACCGAACGGAAAATCCTGCCCGACACAGGTCTGCTTAAGCCGAAAGTTAGCGATCTAATTCTAGTGTTTCGGAGATTCACACGTCTTTATGTTACTCAATTTATAGCAGAAAGTGTTAATTGTACATTTGTATTTCATTCGTACAATATCTATTACTCAAACTGTGAATTTATCTGTGAAATAAGTAATACCACCAGTGAAGAAACAATTTGTCTTGATATGGTGGATGAAAAGTGGCATGAAGGATATAATTCCTTTATCCACCATACCGAAGAGCAAACAAAAAGTAAATTCGATTGTGAGTCTAACATGGAAAGATTTCCGGACAAAGGAAGAAACAAAATCAGTAGCTAGAGTACTAGCAATAAGTGGTATGTATATGTATATTCTATTTAGTAAAAAATTATTTAGTATATTAAAAATTATTTATAAAAAATGTGACGGGAGGGGGCAACGACGAACATAAGATGTAATAGAAACTTTATAAAACAAGATAATTCCTCGTAAAAATAAATAGAGATTGTACACTAATATTGTAAGATCTGGATTCTGGAAATATCGAGAACGCTCTATCACGTGATCGACATACAGGTGACATGCCTCGACCGCGTGTGTGTGCGTAGCGGGCCTGTCGAAAGTACGGATCGGAGAGTCAGTCCGTCTACCGGCTGCCGGACGATAAGACGGATTAATGTACTCGCAATGTATTTAGAATAAAGTATCTTACAATATTTTTTTCAATCTTGACGAGATTTCTTATAAAAATTATGAGATTTGTAATAAAAATAATTTTATTAATTCTCCATGTACCATTATTAGCGTTGCAATTGCTGTGGCATTAAAATATTCTGTAAGCTTTAATTAAAAATAATGATTTTTGTTTTAC
>NC_092360.1:16993522-17068522 GCF_030848805.1 Temnothorax longispinosus | reverse complement strand
GAAGAATTAATCAAATTGCCCGGTCATTATGCATATTTCCCAATGCTAAATGGTCATTTTGATAAATCATCTCATTTGAGTTGATTTTCCCGGCAATCTTAAGCCCCTTGCACAATAGGCGATAGCGATAGCGGACTTAAATATTTGTTAAAACTAAATAATTTGTTAAAACAGAGAATAGTTGATATATGAAAACTAAATATTTATGTGCACTTTTCATATACCAACTATTCTCTGCTTTAACAAATATTTTTGTTACAAATATTAAGCGTTTAAGTTAACGAAACATAAATAATTTGTTAAAGCAGAGAATAGTTGGTATATGAAAAGTACACATAAATATTTACTTTTCATATATCAACTACTCTCTGCTTTAACAAATTATTTATGTTACAGATATTAAGTGTTGAAGTTAACGAAACAGAAATAAAATTGTTAAAGCAGAGAATAGTTGGTATATGAAAAGTTCATATTAATGATTTTCGTTAAAGCAGGGCACACACACATGTGTATGCCCTGCTTTAACGAAAATCACAACTTCTATAAAGCAGGGCATACACACGTGTGTGTGCCCTGCTTTAACGAAAATCACAACTTCTATAAAGCAGGGCATACACACGTGTGTATGTGCCCTGCTTTAACGAAAATCATTAAACAGTTACATCGTGCAGAATAACCAAGCATCTCGATTCAAGCAGTTAGGTCTCACGCTGGGAGTTTCATTAGTTTAATTATGCGTGGGAAGCACACACACACACACACACACAACGGGGGGTGCGAGGGGGGCCTTCGCCCCCCCCCTTTCCCGCACCCACCCCGCCGGTAGGCTGCGTGGACCTCGCTTTACAACATAAAGTACATGCTAAGTTGTAAAGCGAAATTATAAAGCACATGCATGGAGGGGTGCAAGGGGGCTTACATGCGTGAGCGCACGTGAACAGAAAGGCTTTTCTCCCCTGCACCCTCCCCCATGCATGTACTTTATAATTTCGTTTTACAACTTAGCATGTACTTTATGTTGTAAAGCGAGGTCTACGCAGCCTACCAATGGGGTGGGTGCGGGGGAGGGGGGGCCGAAGGCCCCCCTCGCACCCCCCGTTGTGTGTGTGTGTGTGTGTGCTTCCCACGCATAATTAAACTAATGAAACTCCCAGCGTGAGACCTAACTGCTTGAATCGAGATGCTTGGTTATTCTGCACGATTGATTCATTTAAAATTGGCGCAGTTTTACATGCGCGTGCGATCACTGAGCATGCGCGTGTGGCCGCAGGGCATGGTCGTAGTCGCTACATCTCGTCGGTATGACAGGAATCATAACTTGATTCCTGTCAACTTTAACCATTAATATCTCGCTTCGCGGGGCAGAGCGACACTTTTTTCTGCCAGATTCGGTCGTTTCGTGCAAAAACGCGTCGATTAAGCCCAAGTTGAACGAAATCGATGAGGAGGCCACTATTCTTCAGATTTACCCAGTTAAATATTTTTAAAGCGCGTCATCTAACCTATGTAACTGTTTAAAGCGCGTCACTGACCTACATAGGTTAGATGACGCGCTTTAAAAATATTTAACTGTTTAAAGCGCGTCACTAACCTACATCTCGCTTCGCGGGGCAGAGCGACACTTTTTTCTGCCAGATTCGG
The DNA here is from genome assembly GCF_030848805.1 of Temnothorax longispinosus. Taxonomy (NCBI): domain Eukaryota; kingdom Metazoa; phylum Arthropoda; class Insecta; order Hymenoptera; family Formicidae; genus Temnothorax; species Temnothorax longispinosus. The sequence continues at coordinate 17,066,881 of NC_092360.1, read as the reverse complement.
TCGTTTTGTGCAAAAACGCGTCGATTAAACCTAAGTTCAACGAAATCGGTGAGAAGGCCACTATTCTGCACCTTTACCAAATAATTTATTAATTTGTCTGTTATAAATTATGTTTAAACACAAAATATAAAATATTTTAGTGCATGAACTCATTGTAAGTAAGAAAGTTGAAATTATAGACAGACTGCCATTCTTTTTAGAAAAATATTTTAATATGTTAATCACATTTCCCACTTGTCTGTGGGCATTATGCATAATGACCGGATTAATCAAATTGCCCGTAACATATATATATATATATATATATATATATATATATGTATGTATAATAGAATGCCTGTTTGTGTCTGTTCTCTATACATTCCTGCATACTTTGACATAGTATATGACTTTGTATAGTTACTTCCTAGGATGCTGTGAAAAATATAGGCTACTTTAAAAAAATATTATATTTCTTTAACATTTTTTATCACATTTTTAATAAAATTAAAAAATTGTTTTATAAATATTTTTTTACTGACATAATAAATCAAATTATTTTGTCACATTTTTTATTACATTTTCTAAAAAATTAAAAAATTTTTTTATCTGTTCTCTATATGCTCCTACACATTTTAAAAATAAAGTTATCATAAAAAATATCTTTTTGTCCTCATATATATTTTTTTATTTTTGTAAAAGTTCCTTTTTTCACCTTTATTTCTTTATAAATAATTAGAAATACACAATTGGGTATATAGAATATCGCTACAAATAGCGAATATAAGGAAGGAGGATATCAGATAGCGTAGAGAATCGGTGTCGTCGGGAAAATAAGGAGCGAGGCAGAACTCATAAGGCGCGAGTCAGAGTCCACAAGGAGCGAGTCGGTGCGAGTCAACTGCAGTCGTTAGGGAATAACGTCGGCGTTAGGAATAACGCGCGCACTACTGTCGAATCTTAGTCGTAAACGCTCGAGCCGAGCGCTTTCCTTATTTAACTAAAAAGGACACCAATCGTATGCAATCGGTCGATAACGTCCTATGTTGTTTCACTGACTCGAGAATGAATAGCCCCTCGGGCTGTCCGTCAATAGATTCTATTAGATAGGCATTCTCGCGCACTTCCCGCGCCACACGATATGGGCCATCGTAGACAAGGTGAATCTTGCGAGTCAATTTTCTGTTTGCACCCGATCTGCGGTGCAACTTGACCATAACGCCGTCACCCGGTTGATGCCTAGACGCCACCTCATGCTTGTCACCTTGAATTTTTCTCTTTCTTGCCGCATTGGCCAATCTATCTTTTGCGATTTGAATTCGCTCTTGTCTTTCTAATTCGTCTTCCGACGGTATTGGTCGCAACACGTCACACACATGCCAGTGCGTAACGGCGCTGTAATGAATTTCGTTCGGGGTGAATCTCATTGACGAATGTGTCGTTTATAACATCTTCGGCTCTGCCGACTATTCTCCACCAAGTGTTGTCTGTCACTGGCGTATGCTCTAATCACGCGTCCTAATTCGCGCATTACTCTTTCCACCGGATTTGATTGTGGGTTATAAGGCGACGTTTTTCTCGTGGTGATTCCACGCTCCGTGGCAAAATTTCGCCACCGTGCCGTTATAAATTGCCCACCGTTGTTAGTTAAAATCTCCTTTAAAACTCCTACTTTTCTGAAATATCTCGATTCTGATGTGCCGACTATCGTGTCAAATTTCTGGTCCTTGATTGGATAGAATTTCGTAAGTTTCAAAAACTGATCCATAATTACTAGGATGTACTTATATCCTTGTCTTGTTTTTGGTAACAGACCGAATAAATCTAAAGAAACCGTTTTCATTGGTTCTTTAGGCAGATCGAAGTACTGTCTTCCCACTGTTGGCCCGGTATAGTATTTGGCAGATCTTACATGATGCTACCATTTCTCTCGCTATTCGTGCGACTCTGAATGTGTGGAAATATTTTTCCGTGAATGCTATCACTTTATCCGTACCGAAATGTATCAGTAAACGGTGTATCTTCGCCTCTATGAGGCCCCATGTATGTTTGGCAGGAACGGCTACTTGGTCAGTTTCGTTGTACCGTACTCTGATTAGCCCATCTCTTCTGTAGACTTCTTCCGGATTTTCCTGTACCGCTGTTTGAAGTACCTCGTCCTGTCTTTGGATCCTTTGCAACCATGGCATCCATTCTTCCGTGTTGGTCCCGTCAAAGTAATCTCGAATCAACGCTATGCGCTTTATGTCGTCTTCTTCTGGCATCTCCTCCTCATTGGATCTCGATAGAGTATCCGCTATCTCGTTTTCCTTTCCAGGAATGTGAACTATTTCGAGGTCAAATTCTTGCATGAATTCGAACCATCTAGCTATTCGGTGATTGTTTTGCACACAAGTATTCAGAAATTGTAGAGCCTTGTGGTCTGTGTGGACTCTTATATGTCGTCCCATTAATAAGGTATGCCACTTTCTCAGGGCCAATACAAGTGCTAAACACTCCAATTCTGTAATTGTATAACGCACTTCGGCGCCTTTCAAATTTCTACTCAGGTATGCGATTGTATATTTCACTTTTTCTCCTTCACGGTATTAGTACAATATAATCTCGCACCCAATCCGCTTCTCGCTGCATCGACGTTAATGCCGAATTTCATATCTGGACGTATCAGAAACAGGCTAAGAGCTTCTTGGAATGCCCTTTTGATATCACTGAACGCCACTTGATGCTCGCGCTCCCAGGCAAACTTGACTTTCTTTTTTAGCAACTGCTCCAATACTCTTGTCATTCTTGCTAGATTTTCTATAAATCTTCTGTTCCAGTTTATTAAGCCTAGGAACATTTGTACTTCTTTTTTGCTTTGTGGCCTTTTGAAATTCATTATAGCCAATCGTGTTTCATCGTTCATCTCGGCCTGTACCTCAGTAAATGTGTGACCAAGGAATTTTATCTTCTTCATAAATTCGCATTTCTTCAGATTCAGCTTGAATCCTACTCTTCTGAGACGTTCGAAAACTATCTTCAGGTGTTGTATGTGCTCTTCTAGAGTCTTTGACGCTATCATCACGTCGTCGAGATATACGATCTCAAAATCAAAACAGTTGTCTCCCAAGGCATCTCTCATGGCTCTTGTAAACGCTGCTCCTGCTGTCTTAATTCCAAATGGCATCCTTTTGAATACGTAGGTCTGCCCATCAAACATGAATCCGCAGTATTGCATGGCTTTCGGTGTTAACGAAATTTGCCAAAATGCTTGAGAAATATCAAGGGTTGTAAAATATTTATTTCTTCCCTCTTCGGAACACTTCTTCGATGATTGGCGGTTGTGCATGCTCATTGGCCATCCTCTTGTTTATTTCTCTTGCGTCGAGACAGAGTCTAATGCTTCCATTTTTTTAACGACTACCACCATTGGATTTATATATTGAGTCGCGGCACGTTCAACTATTCCTTTCTCTTCCAACTCCTTTATGTACTCGCGTACTCTTGGTAAGTGCTTCTCCGGTATTGGGTAAGATTTCTTCTTAAATGCTTTCTTTGATCGGAAATCTATTTCATGTACGTAATGATTAACGCACCCGATCGTTCCATCAAAAATGTTTTCGTATTCGTCGACAAGTTCTTGTAATTTCTCTTGAGCTTCCTCTTCCGTCATCTCCGCTGTGATTGGTGCGATTCTCGTCACCTCAGCCTCTTCTTCCACAGCGAATACTATTTGAGGTATCCCATCGAATCTCATTGTCATCTTGTTTTTAATCTGGAAATCTCTTCCCAAGATGACTTCGTAGCAGATTTGTCTTACGATGTGGAACTCGTGTATATAGGTCTGCTCGTTATATTTGAATGCTATGCGTGCTTTATTCGCAACGACTTCTCCTCTTTCTTGGAAAGCTCCTTTTAATAAAAATTTTCTGATTGGTAGGACATCTAGGATAAGTCCTTTCTTCTTCAGCTCTTCGTATACAACGTAAGAGATTATCGACAATTGGGATCCTGTGTCAACCAATGTCGTGACTGCAATGTTTTGAAAATGAATTTTAATAAATGGCACTTTTATATTTCGCACCTTCTTGTTCTGCTCCTCGAGCATATTTTCATCTAAATCTCGTATTATTTCATTGGTCCGTACAATATTAACATGCACAACATGACCTTTCTCAGTTTCTATCTGTTCTTTGTTCTGATTGGTCCTTGCATTAGTGACCTTGTTCCTCTTCGTTTGACGAATCACGTCCTGTGAAATGGGTATCTCGTTATCTAATTAGTGACGCGCATGAATGGATTAACGAGATTCCCACTGTCCCTATTTACTATTTAGCAAAACCATTGCCAAGGGAACGGGCTTGGAAAAATTAGCGGGGAAAGAAAACCCTGTTGAGCTTGACTCTAGTCTGACACTGCACGGGAAAAAATTTTACGTTAAAATCACCTGAAACTGCCAGGCCAAAATAGCCTTGGTCTTGTCAAGCTGGTGCGGCCCGACGGTAAAGTAATTTTTACGGCGCTCTTCAGTTGTCGTTGTTTACTATTTCGGTTGTTTTAACCAAACAGCTGTCCTGCCGAAATTACCGTGCGGACCGGCATATGTGACCGTTTTAGTAAGCACATACGTAAGTTCGTCTCTCAATCGTCGCTCATATTGTGATTTGTGATTGTGATTTGTGTTGTTGTGCGTAATATATATAGTTAACAAATACATTGAGTCTGTTTGAAGAAACAATGGACAATTTTACAGTGCAAATATTGAAGGAGTGGAAATTTGATAATTTTATACAACGATTTCAAAGTAAGTGCATATTTTTTTTAATATTCAGAATTCTTATTATTACAATTATGCAAAAAATCATGACTTGAGTTGTATACTCGATACGAGAAAAGTATATAACTTGATTATTGAGAACTAAGAATTTTGATAACTTGCAAACATAACCTGCTATATATATATATACAGGGTGTCCGAAAAATCGTCTACTCCACTTCGGGAGGTGATCGGGACCCAAAAACAAGCAAAAAAGTTCATACAAACATAGGTCCGGAAATGAGCCGTTTCCGAGTTAAAGCCACTTTTATGTTCAAAAATCGTAAATTTTTATTTTCAATTGTTTTTAATTACAATTACCAAATTCTCTCAAGTTTCTGTCTACATTTCGAAAAGACGCTATTCCCGGTACATCTCGATTTGGAAAAGACTGGATGTATAATCTTCTTGCCTCGGCAGCATTACTTTGAGCAAGACCATACATAAGATGCATATCAGCTAATTCATTAAAACTTAAACGATCCATTGATGAATACGGAAAGATTAGATACAACCTAAAAGTAAGGTGTTGTTAAATAATAATTTGAAACTTATTGAAAAGCCGTGATTTACTTACTGATTTTGAATTGGCGTGAAAACAATTGATTTCAAGTAGCCATGAAAACAAATGACTTTGAATAGCCGTGAAAACAACTGATTTTCAGTAGCCGTAAAAACAACTGATTTTAAGTAACCGTGAAAACAACTGATTTCTTTAAAAAATAATGTAATCGTATTTACAAATATTGAAAAATTGAAAAAAAATAAAAAAATTAAAAATATTTAAAAATAAAATGTTTTAATTTAAGAAATAATTAAGAAAGAGGGATACCAAGCAGATTCTAAATTACGATTTTTGAATATAAAAGTGGCTATAACTCGGAAACGGCTCATTTCCGGACCTATGTTTGTATAAACTTTTTTGCTTGTTTTTGGGTCCCGAATCACCTCCCGAAGTGGAGTAGGCGATTTTTCGGACACCCTGTATATATATATATATTGTTACGCTCCGTTCGCTATTCGTGTCGCGCGCACTCACGAACGCGTCCGCGTACTTCCGGGATCGCAGAAATAACCACTCTCGTTATACAAAAACTCGGGTTTATTTAAACTCAGAACGGAATACAAGAAAGTTCTGGGAAACCGGACCGAACGATTCGAGTCACCAGATCAATCTGACAGGCGGTAATTAAATCAATAATTCTATGCGTCCCCGTTGTCAAGAGACGCGCTTCGGCTTGAAACTTCTGCGGAGCGAAGCCAATTTCAGCCCACGAGAACGAACGTCTCGGCACGGGCGAGCGGGCGTAACAATATATATATATATATATATATATATATATACATATTTGTTGATTTCAGTATATTAGAAATTCTGAATGTATACATGTATACATATTTGCTGACTTCAGTGGATCAGAAATATATTTCTTCAATAAATGTTGTCAATCATATATGCTTTCATTCATAATTTCTGCATAATTTATGCATATACTATAGTCCGATATTAATCATATAGTCTTGATCTTAATGGCAATAAAAAAGTGATTAAATTTCCAAGAAATTTTTGACAGCGTTTCAAATATAACTAATATTTTTAATATTCAGTACAGTTTTATCTTTGTTTTATGAAACGTATGTATATATGTACACACACACACACACACACGCACGCACGCACGCGCGCGCGCACACACATACACACACATTTATATATATATTGTCACGACTTTTTGCACTCCCGGACCGCTCCGGGACGTGTGCCGGATCAAAAGGACTTAGGAGAGCGGGATGGTTGGCCTCTCCAGTGATTTCCTCGCACCTCCGATACTCCACGAAATGTTCCGAATGTTGGGCGCCAGACGCGTACATTCGCGTCCACGAAATCGCGAAAACCTAAACGAGACGCAAAACGAAATGTGGAGGTGCGTGGAATCGGCTAGCTTGACCTAATCACGGGCGGGGTTAATGAAGGGCAGCGCGATATTCGGCGGGGTGACACGTTAATTTCATACTCAGTCAGATAACAAAGAAAATAACATTTATTGAGTACTGGTTGTCGAGAAAATAACAACGTTTATCCATCCGGCTTCGATCAAACACAAGATAAATTCAATAAATAAATCAAGAATAGCCGGTGGCGGGGTGTCTGGATTCATCTAACAGAAATAATATTAATGCGGACGCGAAACACACCCACGGAGTATTAATTGAGTCTCTAATAAACACGCTGAAGGCGCTATTCTCAAACAATTAATAATTCGTGTCGAAAGTTATAATACGCAAGAATACTACACTTAATATCACTAATAAGAGTGAGGTTCAACGTAAAATGTCGCGAAATAATGGTACGTCACGCTTGGATTGCGTGAAAACCACGTCCGGAACCGTACGAAAACTCTGTCGCAATGATATCTTAACCTAACGCGAGTGATTCTGCTCGGGCGCAACGGGGAGGCGCCGAGTCATTTAACCAAGCAAAGAATACAATAACTAACGTAAAATACTGGATTAATGCGGTTCTCCAATGATGCGGAATACCGGTCAACGCGAAATACTAGAGTCGCGATATCGCTAATAACCACGGAACGCCATGCAGAACTACGCAAGTAAAACCTAAACGCACGAAACGTGTGAACGCCGGTAATTTCTTAACGCGAGTACAAGTCTAACATAATTAATCAATCGGCGGAAACGACATTCGACCGCGATTAACAATGCCATCGACATCCCAACGCAAACACAATTATCAACCCGTAATAACGAGATCCGAACACAAATCGATACGCTAACACCGACGCTCGAACACAAGAATTTCCCGACGCGAAGAAACGATAACGCAATTTACGAAGTACCGGCCCGTAGGCGGCCGTACACCAAGGTCGCGAGGACAACGCAATATACTCGCGATATCGAACTCATTAACGCCTATCGCGACCTCCAGGGATTCGCCATAACGCTTGTACCACGGTTCCGCGGCCACGATACCATCCCGAGGCCCTTCGCTCTCGTTATCGATCGCGAAATTACACTCGATCTTAACATGCGTTATCCCGAGCGAGAGCGTGCACCGGAGGGCGGTGTCGTGGCTTTACATATCGCGATTTACGGGCAACCTCACCGGTGATACGCCTCCTCCTGGGCTCCTCGCCGTCACCTTCCACCAACGATCCTTGATCCGCCAGATAACGATCAAAATACCCGACTCGGGGTGGCTATCGCTTATCTTAGAAAACGTATCTCGCCGACGGACGACCAGAGAGTGAAACGCTACCCGCTCGATTGCGGAATCGATACGGTACCCCTTCCTGAGGGGCGCGCGAGCCAATCGGGCGCGAGCTTGCAAGCCCGCGGTGTCCCGGCGCAGTGCTGTCGATACGAGATCCTTCGGGGGCGGGCAACGGTCCCTCGGCGGCGTGCGACTCCTCAAATTTTTGTCCTTAGCGGCGGACGGAACTTCGCTCGTGCCGGTGTGCCTCCGGTTTGACCCTGGGGCGGTGGCCAGCCACCCCGTGGGTCGGTTTTTGTGGAGATCATTTGCTGAAGCCGGGTGTTTACCCAAGCGCTTGGGGCCCCGCTATCGGCGGCCTCGTCCGTCGCTGCCGCACGTGCCGCCCGCCTGCCGCGTTGCTCTCGCCAGCCCGCGATCTCTGCTGCTTCCGCGTTTGCCACCCCTCCTTGGTTATCGATCGTCCTTGATTTCCTTCGCCAAATACTCCTTCGAAGATTTGCCGTGGTGTGGGTGAGGTGCCGCGCGTATTACATTGTATAAAAACAAAAGAAGGTAATCAGAATGCGGAAACGCGATTAAATACGACCCCTGGAGATCTCGTCGTTGCCTCCCTGGTCCGTCCCTGGGCGCGAAAACCCGCGCCTTGTGACGGCGGCGGGGCGCCGCGACGGTGCGGCGAGCCGCAACGTCACAATATATATATATGTATAATATATGTGCACATTCTTGATTATATACACTCTTCATATATGTAGCGGCGGGAATAGATGAAGAAATTTTTGATACGTTGGATGATGACGAAATGTTAAAAAAAATTTTTAACGAAACGGAATTTGGATTCGAAAAAAAATTCAAAATTAGAATGAAAAAATGGAAGGAGAGTCTCGTATCACTCAATAATATTCTTCCATCTTCGCCTGCAATAACGTCTGTCGAAGTATTGTCAAACGATCATCAATCTCCAAATTCCTCACAATTACTAACGTTAACACCAATAACTGATTCTGCACGAAATGACCAATACGTCTTAAATGTTTCTGATGTTTTTCGTAAGTCATTTCTTTGTTTTATTATTTATTGTACAGTGTAGGTTTCTATACGATTTTATTGCGTTGTTTGTTACCTCCTTCTAAGGCTGGTTATGTATTAAAATGTTTATTTATATAAATTATTTCGATTACGTTTGAAAAAGTATTCTATTTTTAAAACAATTTTTCAATCGTTTAACATTATGTAGAGCGATTCTTGAAATTTACTATTTTTATGAATTTAAAAGATACTTAGATGTAATGTTTAAAAATGTATAACATTGTTTAAACAATGTAATATTTTTCAAATTCAATCAAAACAATTAGAAAACGAAATTCTTGTTGAGAACACCTGTCTCTTTGAGCTTCAGCGTCATTCGAATATAAACTGTTAAAAAATGTGATTTACTATTAAACTTTCTCGCACATTTTTTATACGTCACATTTATATGTTATATTTTAAAACTACATTTCTCTTCTGGAGTTTTTTTACAATTTATTACAATTTGTGACATATAATGCATGAAATGCTGTAGCTGTACAGAGAAAAAACATATTTGATCTTTTGAAATCGTCAACGAGAGGAAAGATTGCTTTAGAAGAATTTAGAAAAGATCAAACTATCGATACGCGAATTATATCCGACTTAGTCGTTGAACACGAATTTGAATGTTCAGGTTCCTACAGGTATGATATTCATTGTGCATATATACATTATTCCAACATTTTAGGTTCTTGTATTATTTACTTCTGCCATGATAAGATTATATGACTATTATTTAGTCTGTTTTATATATATTGTATCAATGGATAAGTTTTAACATTAAAAATTTATGTACAGGAAATTTGTTATATGGAAACGTTATATACTCATAGACTATTTTTCCGGAAAATTCGACCATTTTTTAAACTAAAAAATTTTTTTTATTTGTAGAATAACAACTGAAAGGTTTCTTGAACTTGCTGCCGAACTGGGAGCTATTTTTCAACGACCAGACAAAACCATAACAGAAAGCTCACAATTGTTCTTCTTTCCTTATCAGAAGTCGACATCATTTACCCGAACAGCAGCAAATGCTGGCGGAGTGTTATATGAGAAGTATTTAAAATACAGAAAGAAATTAATTAAATGCGATATAATAAAGGACAAAAGATTATTACATGAAGGTATAATGAAATTACTTGGATAACTGCATTAAGATTTTTCTTACAACTCATTTTATTTGCGTAATTATTCCAAAATAACTTCTTTTTGTAACTTTCAATTATAGACGTTATTAATTGGGCTTCTAATTACAGACATTCCACAAATTCAACAAGAAAGTGATATTGAATGGCTGCAACAAAATGATGAACCACTGGATGAAGTAGTCGAAAAGTGGAATCAAACATTCTTATATAGACAACGATGCAAGAATATTAAAAACTATTTTGACACGTACAAATGTTTACGATCGAATTTCGGGCTTTTATTGGTAAATTTTGTACTTTAATTACTGTATCTTTGTAAAGGTATATTTTAATTACTATAATTAAATACTTGTTTGTATTTCGACAGTTGTCTCATGATTTTGATGCCACGCATGAAGAGTCAAAAAATAATTTTATTGAAAATTGGGGTACAGTGGCTTCCACGATCGTCAAATACGCCGCACTAAAAAAAAAACTCCTGTTTAGAGGAAAATTTGATTGCAGCAGGTGAATTATATTAGGTGTATATGCATCACATCAAAGAGGATGTACTCGTAAGTCGTAATGCTTAAATTTCAATTTTGCCGCAGGAAAAGAACAGCATTTCTTTGTCTGCCGAAAATTTTGGGAGTGATCGTACGTAAAAGGAAAAGCGATGGTTCATTACCAACTTCTGCAGATGTGATTAACAGTTTTTTCGTTCATTTTAAGGTAATTCATTAATTTATGAAAATGTTCGGTTTTCGTATATATATATAGATTATTTACAAAAATTATTTACAAAGAATATTTACAATTTCTATCAGTTTTTCTTATTATATTATAATTATTTACAAATTTATTATATTACAATTATTATTTACAATTTTATAACTATTAAGAAAAATTAAAATAAAATAGTTATAGAAATGAAATATATTTTTAGTCAATTTAATATTTGTAATTAAATTTTTTGTATATTTTTGTACAGACTTGTGAAGAACTAACTGACTTCAAAGCAAAGTTACAAGCTTTCCATAGTGCCCTCCCATACGTAGCATTCATCGGAGATCTACTTAACGATGGTTCCACCGATAAAGATACATATGTTTTTGTGATTATAAATAATTTAAATTTTAAAATTGAATCTAACAAAATTATCGAGGCTTTCGATTATTGTTACAAGGCCTTTTTTGTGTCTATAAAGTTGGCATATCATTTTCCAGCAGATCAAAAATAAAAGGCAGTTCTTGTCGCATGCAGTCGAGTCCTATAGTTCCTGATACTTTTTAGTAATAGTTCTGGTGATTTTACCCAAAAAACAGTCGATCGAAAAAATGATCTGCTAACTTCCCGTAGCAGATCATTTTCTAGCAAATCAAAAATAAAAAAGAGTTCTTGTTGCATGCAGTCGAGTTCTATAGTTCCTGATACTTTTTAATAATAGTTCTGTTGATTTTGCCAAAAAAAGTCCATTGAAAAATTATCTGCTAATTTTCCAAAATCTCGGAGTTCCGGTTTATTTAAAATATTTTTCGAATAGTTCTGAGCATACTGAAGCATTTTCTAAAAAGTTCTCGACATTAGCAATGTTGTACGATTGTTTAAAAAATTAATACCGCCCAAAAACCGAGTAGTTAGAGAGAATAGTGTGATATGCTGTACGAAATGTCGCAGTTCCGGTTTATCTAAAATATTTCTCGAATAGTTCTGAACATACTAAAGCATTTTCCAAAAAGTTCCCGACCCTGACAATGTCGTATGATTGTTTAAAAAATTAATACCGCTCGAAAACCGAGTATTTAGAGAGAATAGGGTGATATGCTGTACGAAATGTCGCAGTTCCGGTTTATCTAAAATATTTCTCGAATAGTTCTGAACATACTAAAGCATTTTCCAAAAAGTTCCCGACCCTGACAATGTCGTATGATTGTTTAAAAAATTAATACCGCTCGAAAACCGAGTATTTAGAGAGAATAGGGTGATATGCTGTACGAAATGTCGCAGTTCCGGTTTATCTAAAATATTTCTCGAATAGTTCTGAACATACTAAAGCATTTTCCAAAGAGTTCTCGACCCTGGCAATGTCGTATGATTGTTTAAAAAATTAATACCGCTCGAAAACCGAGTATTTAGAGAGAATGGGATGATATGCTGTACGAAATGTTGCAGTTCCGGTTTATCTAAAATATTTCTCGAATAGTTCTGAACATACTAAAGCATTTTCCAAAGAGTTCCCGACCCTGGCAATGTCGTATGATTGTTTAAAAAATTAATACCGCTCGAAAACCGAGTATTTAGAGAGAATGGGATGATATGCTGTACGAAATGTCGCACTTCCGGTTTATCTAAAATATTTCTCGAATAGTTCTGAACATACTAGAGCATTTTCCAAAGAGTTCCCGACCCTGGCAATGTCGTATGATTGTTTAAAAAATTAATACCGCTCGAAAACCGAGTATTTAGAGAGAATGGGATGATATGCTGTACGAAATGTCGCAGTTCCGGTTTATCTAAAATATTTCTCGAATAATTTTAAACATACTAAAGCATTTTCTAAAGAGTTCCCGACCCTGGCAATGTCGTATGATTGTTTAAAAAATTAATACCGCTCGAAAACCGAGTATTTAGAGAGAATGGAATGATATGCTGTACGAAATGTCACAGTTCCGGTTTATCTAAAATATTTCTCGAATAGTTTTAAACATACTAAAGCATTTTCTAAAGAGTTCCCAACCCTGGCAATGTCGTATGATTGTTTAAAAAATTAATACCGTTCGAAAACCGAGTATTTAGAGAGAATAGGGTGATATGCTGTACGAAATGTCGCAGTTCCGGTTTATCTAAAATATTTCTCGAATAGTTCTGAACATACTAAAGCATTTTCCAAAGAGTTCCCGACCCTGGCAATGTCGTATGATTGTTTAAAAAATTAATACCGCTCGAAAACCGAGTATTTAGAGAGAATGGGATGATATGCTGTACGAAATGTCGCAGTTCCGGTTTATCTAAAATATTTCTCGAATAGTTTTAAACATACTAAAGCATTTTCTAAAGAGTTCCCGACCCTGGCAATGTCGTATGATTGTTTAAAAAATTAATACCGTTCGAAAACCGAGTATTTAGAGAGAATAGGTTGATATGCTGTAATAAATGTCGCAGTTCCGGTTTATCTAAAATATTTCTCGAATAGTTCTAAACATACTAAAGCATTTTCCAAAGAGTTCCCGACCCTGGCAATGTCGTATGATTGTTTAAAAAATTAATACCGCTCGAAAACCGAGTATTTAGAGAGAATAGGGTGATATGCTGTACGAAATGTCGCAGTTCCGGTTTATCTAAAATATTTTTCGAATAATTCTGAACATACTAAAGCATTTTCTAAAGAGTTCCCGACCCTGGCAATGTCGTATGATTGTTTAAAAAATTAATACCGCTTGAAAACCGAGTATTTAGAGAGAATAGGGTGATATGCTGTACGAAATGTCGCAGTTCCGGTTTATCTAAAATATTTCCCGAATAGTTCTCAACATACTAAAGCATTTTCTAAAGAGTTCCCGACATTAGCAATGTTGTACGATTGTTTAAAAAATTAATACCGCCCAAAAACCGAGTACTTAGAGAGAATAGTGTGATATGCTGTACAAAATGTCGCAGTTCCGGTTTATTTAAAATATTTTTCGAATAGTTCTGAACATACTAAAGCATTTTCTAAAAAGTTCCCGACCCTGGCAATGATTGTTTTCAAGCGGTATTAATTTTTTAAACAATCATACGACATTGCCAGGGTCGGGAACTTTTTAGAAAATGCTTTAGTATGTTTAGAACTATTCGAGAAATATTTTAGATAAACTGCGACATTTCGTACAGCATATCACCCTATTCTCTCTAAATACTCGGTTTTCGAACGGTATTAATTTTTTAAACAATCATACGACATTGCCAGGGTCGGGAACTCTTTGGAAAATGCTTTAGTATGTTCAGAACTATTCGAGAAATATTTTAGATAAACCGGAACTGCGACATTTCGTACAGCATATCATCCCATTCTCTCTAAATACTCGGTTTTCGAGCGGTATTAATTTTTTAAACAATCATACGACATTGCCAGGGTCGAGAACTCTTTGGAAAATGCTTTACTATGTTCAGAACTATTCGAGAAATATTTTAGATAAACCGGAACTGCGACATTTCGTACAGCGTATCACCCTATTCTCTCTAAATACTCGGTTTTCGAGCGGTATTAATTTTTTAAACAATCATACGACATTGCCAGGGTCGGGAACTCTTTGGAAAATGCTTTACTATGTTCAGAACTATTCGAGAAATATTTTAGATAAACCGGAACTGCGACATTTCGTACAGCATATCACCCTATTCTCTCTAAATACTCGGTTTTCGAGCGGTATTAATTTTTTAAACAATCATACGACATTGCCAGGGTCGGGAACTCTTTGGAAAATGCTTTAGTATGTTCAGAACTATTCGAGAAATATTTTAGATAAACCGGAACTGCGACATTTCGTACAGCATATCACCTTATTCTCTCTAAATACTCGGTTTTCGAGCGGTATTAATTTTTTAAACAATCATACGACATTGCCAGGGTCGGGAACTCTTTGGAAAATGCTTTAGTATGTTCAGAACTATTCGAGAAATATTTTAGATAAACCGGAACTGCGACATTTCGTACAGCATATCACCCTATTCTCTCTAAATACTCGGTTTTCAAGCGGTATTAATTTTTTAAACAATCATACGACATTGCCAGGGTCGGGAACTCTTTGGAAAATGCTTTAGTATGTTCAGAACTATTCGAGAAATATTTTAGATAAACCGGAACTGCGACATTTCGTACAGCATATCACCCTATTCTCTCTAAATACTCGGTTTTCGAGCGGTATTAATTTTTTAAACAATCATACTACATTGCCAGGGTCGGGAACTTTTTGGAAAATGCTTTAGTATGTTCAGAACTATTCGAGAAATATTTTAGATAAACCGGAACTGCGACATTTCGTACAGCATATCACACTATTCTCTCTAAGTACTCGGTTTTTGGGCGGTATTAATTTTTTAAACAATCGTACAACATTGCTAATGTCAAGAACTTTTTAGAAAATGCTTCAGTATGCTCAGAACTATTCGAAAAATATTTTAAATAAACCGGAACTCCGAGATTTTGGAAAATTAGCAGATAATTTTTTCAATGGACTTTTTTTGGCAAAATCAACAGAACTATTATTAAAAAGTATCAGGAACTGTAGAACTCGACTGCATGCGACAAGAACTCTTTTTTATTTTTGATTTGCTAGAAAATGATCTGCTACGGGAAGTTAGCAGATCATTTTTTCGATCGACTGTTTTTTGGGTAAAATCACCAGAACTATTACTAAAAAATATCAGGAACTATAGAACTCGACTGCATGCGACAAGAACTGCCTTTTATTTTTGATCTGCTGGAAAATGATATGCCAACTTCACAGACACGCCTTTTTTGCATTAAATACCGACTTCACGCCGGAATGTCGCCATATTTGGGTGTTTTTTCAAACACATATTTACAAAAATGCAAATAAAAATACTAAAACATACACGATAGTGACGAAACTTATAGATGAACTACAGAAAATTGATAAAAATAATTAATATTGTCAGTTTGTTTATCAAAGAAAAAACATATTAAAAGAAATATAATATATAGTTTAACCGATCATATATTTGTTTCGGCATATCACACGCCTTAATTGAAGTAAATGTTACATTTTTTTGTAATTTCTATATATAATAAACTTAGTACGATAAATTATATAAATCTCATTATGTCAAATCCAATCGACTTGGGAGCTGAAATGATGTTGTTAACATTGCAATTGTACAACCATTCAGTAATACCGCGGAATGTTGTGCAACTAGTTGTGGATACAATAATACATTTTGTTAATGTTACATATACAAATCATATACTACAAAAAATGGAATATTTGTCGCAGAAATATGATTCATCTGTAGTACGCGATATGAGAATAATTTTAAAATTTTCAAGTATAATTTTATCGGAATTTCAAACGGAGCATAAAAGATTTTCATATTATGAGCAAAACGATCTTATGATTATGCCAGTCGAATACAGTGTAGGGTCAATTACAAAAAATGCAGAATTTGGAACTGAAAAAAATTTAGAAGTTAAATCATACGCTACGTATATTCCACTAAAGTGGAGTTTAAAACTTCGGTAAATGTTTAGTATAACGCTCTCCCCTCCGATTTTCTTACAACTTTGTAAAATTGTTTATTTCTGTGTGTAAAAAACATTCTGAGAAGGAAAATCGTCGCTCAAGTCTCGTTTTTTTTTAAATTTAATTTCAAAGTTTTGATGTCGGTAAGGTAGGAAAATGATAATTTACGTTTTTTAAATACTGCGCAACTTTATTTGTTACTATATCCACAAATTAAGTTGTCCGCATACTCATTAACGGTGCCATTTAGGTTAAAATTTTATGGTTGTGAAATACTGTACGTGGCCAAAATTGATAAATTGATAAATTGATAAATTGTGATTTTCGTTAAAGCACTGCACACACACACACGTGTGTATGCCCTGCTTTATAGAAGTTGTGATTTTTGTTAAAGCAGGGCACACACACACACGTGTGTATGTCTTGCTTTATAGAAGTTGTGATTTTCGTTAAAGCAGGGCACAAACACACGTGTGTGTATGCCCTGGTTTATAGAAGTTGTGATTTTCGTTAAAGCAGGGCACAAACACACGTGAGTATGCCCTGCTTTATAGAAGTTGTGATTTTCGTTAAAGCAGGGCACACACACACGTGTGTATGTCCTGCTTTATAGAAGTTGTGATTTTCGTTAAAGCAAAGCACAAACACACGTGTGTATGCCCTGCTTTATAGAAGTTGTGATTTTCGTTAAAACAGGGCACACACGTGTGTATCCACTGCTTTATAAAAGTTATGATTTTTGCTCGGATTTTCGTTAAAGCAGGGCACACACATGTTTTAAGCAGTTTTTTTTTGTATTTAATTAGCAGACAGTTGTCACGTGACCTTCAAATGAAGTTGCGCAGTACTTCAAAAACGTAAATTATCATTTTCCTACCTTACCGACATCAAAACTTTGAAATTAAATTTTAAAAAAACGAGACCTGAGCGACGATTTTCCTTCTCAGAATGTTTTTTACACACAGAAATAAACAATTTTACAAAGTTTTAAGAAAATCGGAGAGGAGAGCGTTATACTAAACATTTACCAAAACTTCTTTTGGAAATACCAGGAACATTTGATCTAATAATAAATTACATGAATAATTTAAAACTGGAAAATGATATCATTAAGAACTTTATACAAGGGGACGTATGGAAAGAAAAAACGAAGTCTTTCGGAAATAAACTTGTACTTCCCGTATTCATTTTCCAAGATGAATGGGAAAGCGGCAATGCACTTGGCTCTAATGCCGGAAAACAAAAATTTGGTTCTGTATATGCATCTCTACCTTGTTTCCCTCCAAAATATGCCTTGCAATTGGAAAATATATTACTAGTAGGTCTGTTTAAAGCAAGTCATCGAAAACAATTTGGAAATTTTAAAATATTTGCAAAATTAATTTCGAAATTAAATGATTTGAGAAAAGATGGACTTCTTGTAAAGGTAAATGGCAAAGAGCACAAAGTCTATTTTATACTGTCTTTAGTTTTAGGTGATAATTTAGGCATAAATGAAATGTTGGGATTTATCGATACGTTTAATTCTGGTAAACCTTGCCGGTTATGTAAGGCCACCATTCCAGAGATTAAAACTCTTGTTACCGAAAATTTCGATTTGATAAGGACTTTAGAATCTTATAATGCGGACTGTAAAAGTGTTCAAAATTAGCAATTCTCGAAAATATCGACTCGTTTGTGAAATCGATAGCGTAGCGGCGACCACGGTACCGGAAGCTAGGAGCGCGCTACCGATTCTCTTTTGTTGTTACCGGTCCGTGCTTGCGACGCGACGAGCCGCGTTCCGCGCTATTCGCTCAAGGTCTGAGATACAGAACGCACGTTTCGAGGTCGTGGTCCCTTTGCTGATTAGTAAGATTCGTTCGAATAAGCGTAATCCCGATAAAGTACGGTCAAGTAAGATCGTTCGAAAGAATATTCTGCTCGGAAAGTGTAGTATAAAGACGCGCCATTGCATAATTACTTTCGAAGTACCGGCTTCGCGCCAGCGTTAACACGCGTGGTGTGATCATCGAGATCACGACCAGATTGATTCCTGCGTGCGTGCGATTTCCGTGTTTATTACCGCCTGAGAGAAAGAGAAAGAGAGAGCGAGAACATTCCAACCGACGCACGAGGGACGAGGGATGCGAGTGCTTAATAAGAAGGACGAATTACGCTAGCTTTCGAGAATTGCATCCCTGGTTAATGTCGCCTATGACGATCGAGCTGAGTTCTTCAACGTTAAGTACTTCGTTTCCTTTTCTTTCCGTGTTTCGGATAAGCGTGGACAACGCCATTTCGGGCTCTTTGAAGCTCTTCCGATTACAACGGATAACGCTGTCTAACGAAGATCTCTATTGCTAGTAAGATCGCAATATCGATAAGCCGCGCTTCGGTTTACATCAATTGTACACGCGTTAATTGTATTTCTACCGAATTCCGCGTTGTTATTGACTCGAGACGATTCATTTTGTTATTCATTTTCGAGAGATTCTGTGTTTACGTCGGTACGGTAAAACAACCTTGATATTTGATACCTCATTGTTTAGCCCGTCACGCGGGTCTCTTACGTTCCCGTAGCAAAAAGTAAAGATTCTCGGAAGAAGCATTACATATTCTACCAAATTATATAGCGTTGTATTAATATTCATTTATATTTCTTAGTTTCGACATTACGTTGCACATTATTCAAAGTATTAGTTTGAGTTTTCGTTGCGAGATAGAAAAGTAATGCAATTTGCGATCACGAAACATACAGTGTCTTCAAGAAGTAATAATTAACATAATTATTGCCAACCTTTATATATATTTTACTTAATTTACTCTTATTTTTAGGGTTTAAGGATGATTATTATTCGACTTTATTGTGAACAGTACTACTATTCAATGTGTTTGCCATTTATATTGATTACTATTGTATGCTTTATAAATATTGTGTCTCTGCTCATCAGGAAGAGCTTTTGTAAATATACTGAGATAACTAAATCCCTGTTGCTCGTTCACCTTAGTAACATTTCACTGCTTGTATTCATTCTATTTTAAACAAAAAGTAAAAACCCAGCTGAAACTGGCATTAAAGAAAAATGCGTCTTTCATCTTGTAGAAGATTATCATGTATGTGAGAACGTTACTTTAGATATAATGCATGATATTTTTGAGAGAACTGCAAATTATACCATGGTACACATTTGCCATGATTTGATATTTAAGCAAAAATTGTTTATATTAGAGTTTCTAAATAATCGATTAGAAACGTTCGAATACGGTTACATACAAAATAAAGTGCCAATTATAAAAAAAGAACACATTCAGACAAAAAAAAACTCAAAATGTCGGCATCAGAAATGATATCCTTTACGAGATATTTCGGCTTGTTAGTAGGCGATAAAATCGAAGAAAACAACGAAACTTGGGCGCTGTACGTTTTATTCAAAAAAATTATATCGATAATCACTTCGCCAAGAATCGTGTCAGGCCATGTAACTGCATTAGATGAAACAGTTCCGAGCTTCCTTTCTTTATACAAAAAAATGTATGGAGATTTGACGTTCAAATTCCATAATATGACTCATCTCGTACGTACATTAAATAAGAATGGACCACTCGTCCACTATTGGGGTATGAAATACGAATTGAAACATAGACAGCTTAAATTAACCGCTGTATCCACCAGCAGTAGAAAGAATTTATTGTGGACATTAAGTATTAGAAATCAATTACGATTAGCCTACGAACGTTTGACAAAAAATATACAACGCGATAGAGTAAAATTCGAACATTTCGAGAATTTAGACGAAGGTAACAAAATAAAGTATTTCCCATGTAACACAGCTGATGAAGAAGTCATTAAAACACGGCACGCGCAACTAGATGGGATTAATTACGAAATTGATATGATTCTTGTAACTGATATGCAGGGTAATGACAATTTACCAATATTTGGTAGAATTAAAGGTATATTTATAACAAAAAATAAATTGTATTTGCTTATGCAACTTTTTCAAAATGTTTATTTTGACGACCATTGCTACGCTTATAATGTTGAAAAATGTACATCAGGGTTTATGTTAAAAGATGCGAAATTATTACCAGACGAACATCAGTGTCTACTGGTTAAATATCAGGGCTCGTTGTATGTCGCGACTAAATATATATTGTAAAATAACGTTTGTGAACCCATGTATCAATAAAATGAAATAATAATAATAATAATAATAATAATCTCATTCTCAGAAAACTGTGAGGTTCGACTATTATTTTATGAAAAAAAGGATATTTACTCATAAAGCGACAGAAATTAATTTTTCCTCTATTACATATATATCCTATATACTACATATTCTGCTTACAATTAAACTATAATAAAGTAAATGTTTATGATCAAATGTATATATACTTTGAAATTATTGTTTGAAATTACCCCTAAAAAAGAGATTCATTTAGAAAAAGATTTATTATAAAAACAACCATTTGTTGAAGAATAAGATTTATCAATCGTATTTAGTTTACATAATCTATATATCTTTCTGTCATCTGTCAGTCGTGTGTGTGTGTGTATACACACACAGAAGAAATATACAGTGAGAGTTAGGCCTCTATGACTGGTCTCTCAGGCAAGCGCGGCTTGTTCGCTGTACCGTACAAACTGCTTGACACTCCCAGGCTAAAACTGCCTGAGTGCCGAAGCTTCTGTAACTTCACCCGCCGGCTTAACAGAGTCAGGTCATAATAGCCGTGGCCATCGGCTGTAGAGACTTAAAATTTTTTCCTGTGTGTAAGGAGACATGAGAGGTGTAGCATAAATGGGAGATGGTGAAATACCACTTTCATCGTTTCCTTACTTACTCGGTTATGCGGAGCGCGTGCCCCGAGGGCTTCGTGCCCCGGCGGTCACGATGTTCTAGAGCCAAGCGTGTTAGAGTGGCGTTGTGACCGAACTTGCGGTCTTGAATAAGAAATAACTTACTTGTATTGAAATAATACGTTCGCCACTGTGTTTTGAACGCTGACACAGAACGTTTAGGCCCATCAAGAGCTATGACGATGATCTAGATTGGTTCCTTCCTTCCAAAATATGGTATCTTCACGCTGCTCAGCTCAGACGTTCGTCAGACAATGTCAATTCAAAGTCTTTCACTCGCGTTCGCGTTGCGTATATGATATCCGGATAATAGGATAGGAATATTTAATAATCGTCTATCGTTACGATCCTATTTTTCTTATTATTAAATATTTAATAACATGAGAATTTGTATTGATTTAACAATAACAAATATATGTATGTATGTATGATATTTATTGTATTTCCCCGCAGGGTTTACAAGGCGTTTTTATGAGGAACGTACACAAACCTGTTATAAAAAACTCAATTCCTTTATGCCTGGCCATTTGCGACCTCACAAACGTTTACCCTCCCTCCCCGTAATCCTCTTTATCCCTCTTCTTCTTTCTCCGTTTCTGCCGCGACTCCGTCCTTCAGCCTCCTTCCTTCCCGTCTCAGCTCTTCTCTATTTGGCCCACTCCCTCTTTTTCCCATCCTCCTTCTAACTCCTCCGACTCCCCATTTTTTTTCATTTTTTCCTCCTTTAGTTTTATCATCCATTTATCTCCTCCTTTCTCATCCAATACCCTTCCCACCGCTTCCTGCCAACTTCCATTTCCTGATTCCCATCTCCTACATTCTTCCCATACATGCTCCCACGATTCCTTCCTATGTTCACATAACCTACATTTCTTCTTCTCTTCCACTTCCCAGTAACTGCTTTCTCTCATTTCATTCCCTAATCTAAATCTCGCCATCCTTCTCCATCTGCTCTCACCCCATCCCTTCTTTAGATATCCCGAGATACCCTCTCCTTTTATAAACTTGTACCATTTATTATAATCTGATTTCTCGATCTTCTCCCATCTCTCTTTCTTTTGCGTCTCCTTATCTCCTCCAAACAGCTTAATAAACCATTCATTTCCACCATCTCCTCTCAGCCTTTCCAACTCTTTTAACTCCACTCCTCTGTCTTTGAAGAACTTTCCTTTCTCTCTTTCCCAGCTTGAGCCTGCTTTCCCTTTTTTCTCCCTTCCCTTCAGCTCTTTCCAACATAGCTTCGCCAGTTCACTTCCTCTACCCTCCTCTAACTTTTTCTCAAATCTCCATGCTCTCATCCCTGCTCTCCCTCTTAACTTCCCCCTTTGCAGCTCCTCCCTAACAAGATGCCACGGTGTTCTCCCGTCCATCCCCAAGACCCATCTGATATACCTTTCTTCTATCCTTTCCATTCCTTCCCTTTCTCTCCATCCCCATATTTCCGCTCCATATCCCAACACCGTCCATATTAGTCTATCAAACAGCCAGTCTTTTTCCCCAGTCTTTCCCAAATCTCCTTTTCCCTATCCACCAGACCTTCCCCATCACGCGGCCGCCTTCTTAATTTATTCCCTTACTTGCGCTTCCTGTCCTCCGTTCCTTTGAAACACATACCCTAAATACCGAAATTCCTTCACCTCTTCTAATTTTTTTCCTTCCCATTTCCACTTTTTCTTACTATCCCTCCCTCCTCCTTTTCTAAACCTCATTATTTTTGTTTTCCCCACGTTCAGTTCCAATCTTTTTTTTCCCAGGTACCCTTCTAGTCTTTCTAGCATGTTCCTCATTTGGTCCTCGTCCTCCGCAATTAGCACTACATCATCCGCACAAGCCAAAGTATACACCCTCTTCCCTCCTAGCATTATCCCTCCCCACTTAACTCTACCCATTTTCTCTTTCAAATCTGCTAGTAACACGTTGAACAGTAACGGGCTCAACGGGCACCCCTGCCTTACCCCCCTTCCCGTCCAGAACACTACTCCCATTTTGTTTCCCCTTTCCTTGGGATCGGATGTTAGATCATCCTTCCCATCGTCGAGCCTGGATCACACCAGCGGCGGTTCCTGCCAACCAATCGGCGAGCCCGAGACGCGAGGCATGGAGGACTCGACAACAGAGCCAACCGTCGAGCAGGCCAATAAGGAGATGGATGAATTAGACGATTGCAGTTTCGAGAGCCTGGCGAGTACGCAAATACTCGAGTCAATTCCAGAGGCGGTGGCGCAAGCCATCATCATATCCGAAGGAATCACACAGCCCGCTGGACAGAGCGAGGCTTGCATACCACTTACACGGCCCGTTGGACAGAGCGAGGCTTACATACAATTGACTCAGCCCGCTGGACGAAGCGAGGCACGAGAGGACGACGTCGACCAACCACGTGAGGCCGAGCGAGCCGCAGAAGAGACGCCGATCCCCAGCAGCTAATCGCGTACGGCGGACCTATAAAAATATCCGTGCGGCGCGAGTTGAGATTTTTATACGTTTGTTTTCTTTTTTATATTATTTTTATCTTGGATATCCTATAAAGTTTGAGAGTTTATGCAGCGAATGCAATTGAGTTGAAGTAATAGATTTTTATTTTATATAGAGTCATTTTATTTGACAAGTACGACGCGAGAGTCGAGATAAACGCGATAGTAACGCGATAGCATGTAAGGCATGGTAACACTAAGAAATTTAATTAAAAAAGACACTCAGTCAAAAAACAAGGCTTAATAAATCCAAAACAACATATCCCAACAATCCTACATATCCCAAGGAGTAGAGTCTTTGATTCATTCAAAATATTTAGTAGAGTCAACGAAAGAGCCAATCAGAGGCCACCATTTCAATTATTAACTTTTAGCTATGGATTTGGATAAGTTCCGTATTCTCGTATTATCTTTTATTTTTATATTATTTGCAATTTCAATTATTTGTATTCTGCTATTAGCGTATTCCAATGTGGCGAGAGCCAATCTCTATTACCTGTCATAAGAAAGATCAAATAACTAAAAAATGAAGCTTAAGGAATACCTGGTAGTCACCCTAATCATATTTGTTCCGATAATAATCAATTTCCCAGACGTTCAAACCGTCACCATGATATACGTCCTTTACACATTCTACATCCTATTATTGAGCCTCGAGATCGATCCGCGATTGGTTCCCGAGGAGCCTTGAGTGATTATGCATGCATTGCGACAACGAGTGCTCACGAGCACGAACGAGGGCCAATAGCGTCCCGAAATTAATATTTTATATTCATTTTTACCCTTTATTACAAGTTTGTCAGTTAAAGCGAAATGCCGAGTCACAGCGACCAATGGGGAGAGACCCGGTCAGTTTTATCCAAGTTTGTATTGATTTTCATTGATTCGAGCGTTTCTAAGATTCTCAGCAGCATGAGAGCCAATAGGATTGATTCCTGGCAATTTAATATCATTTTACTTATTTTAAGATTTATTCTTTATTTTGAGAGGCCCTAAGCCAATCAGAGCGCAAAGCGCAACTTTCTTTCGCAAGAACGGTTAAACGACCAATAAGAAGCGAGCATGACTCGCACTAGCGAGATTCGTTCGATAATGCGACTTTTGAATTATATTCATTAATTTTATGTTATTCCCTGTCGAAACAATTTATATTACTTATTTTTTAGCATGTACGCTATTTATTTTATACTTACCGTTCGGATACTTACCGACGATGATTTCCAGTCCATTGATTGGGCGAGACGATCCCGCCAAGACCCGGTACCTGAAAGAAAAGGAGAATTAATAAAATTTGATTCTAGTACAAAGATTACTTACCTGGTTGCAAAAGGGAACGTCAAAGAAACCATTTTCGGTCACTCGAAAAACGTTCCGAGTGACTCGTCGCGAACTTGCACATCGTGCAAATTGCGACGGCTGGCATTGGTTGCCGCATCGCCGAAGCGAGAGCCCTTGTCTGCCGTCCAATCCCGTTTCAGTATCTCAGTCAGAATTGAGCTGAGCCAATGAGATCGGCTCAGCGCACGGGTAAGGATAACACGGATCGTGTCGCTCGTCACCAAGCGATGCGATTGGCCAATAGGAAAAAGGCGCGCGATTACATCATGTTCGCGCATAAAAGCGAGGCTCTACGCCTGCGCGAGCGTCAAGGAGGGGGAACTCGACCCGTTCCTCCCGGACAGTCCACGGTAGAATATCGAGGCGTTAACACGTTATTTCGGTTACGCGACAAAACTCGATTCAGTGCGTCTTATCCCGTAATCGCCTACGATAAGCGCGAATAATTAGTGCAAATATTAACCAGCACAGGCACGGAGAGTCTACCGGTAATTTTCGAGGCGTGAATACGTTCCGCGATACCACTCGATTCCGTATTCTTATCCCGTTGCCGTATACGATAGTTACGTGAACAACAACCACGCGATAACGGTAATTAACCGCATGAAGCTCTTAGCGGCGGTGAATCAGAGTTCGTTAACAATCGACGCAGGTCAGTGTGCGATAGAACCTGTCCGTTCGTGTACGGAGATACTGTAACTTTGAAATTATTAAATTGTTATTTGTTTATAATAAACAAAGACTCATTATTCGCGACCCCAGTGAATATCCTCTCCGAATATCCGTATATTACGTGCGCTTAACCAGGGCGTGGCCGACGGCCTTGAACACGTCCGCGTCGTAGAAAACGGCAGCCATTACGCTGAAAGGAAGGACGGGGCACCGCTTAGCAACCAGGTTTCTGTATTCATCCAGGAAAATACAGTGGCGACCGTAATTACAGCCCAAGTAGTAAGTGGCTATTATTTCAATATTAACATCATAAATCGTTGATCCGGTCACACCCTCATCCTACTTTTTGTCTCCCTTAGAATCTCCTCCGTCCTTCTCACCAATCCTTCCCTTATTCCCCTGTCTCTCATAGCTTTTATTAGCACTCCTCTAGCCACCGAGTCAAACGCCGCCTTCAGGTCCACGAAACATGCTATCAATTTTCCCCTTCTTCTCTAGCCTTCTGTTCACCAAGTAGTTCAGCACATAGATGTTGTCTATTGTTCCCATCCCCCTTCTAAAACCTGTCTGATTCTGTGGTACTATTCTCTTTCCCTCTACCTCCTCTCTTAACCTCTCCGCCAGAATGGCCGTGTACACTTTATATAAAGACGGCATTATTGTCACCCCTCTGTACTCCTCCGCCCTTTTTTCTCCCCCTTTCTTTACGATTGGCGCGATTATTCCCTCCTTTCAATATTCCGGTCATTCTCCCCCCTTCCATATCTTGTATTTCCATCCCCAATTCTCCAACTCCTTTCCCCCTCGCTTCCATACTTCGCCTGGAATCCCATCTCTTCCCACTGTCTTTCCATCCTTTCCATCCCTTCCATCCCTTCCATCCCTTTAACTTCTTTAAAACTTTTCTCATTTTTTCTAGGCTTATCTGCTATTTCTCCTCTCCTTCCTTTTCCTCCCTCCCACCTTCCATCCTCATCCTCACCCTCCCCTCTACCCCACCCAACAACTTCATAAAGTGTTCTTTCCATTCTTCCTCTTCTATTCCTTCCACAATTTCCCTTTTCTTTTTCCTCTCTTTATTTACTATCTCCCATACCTCCGCCTCCCTCCTTGCTCCCTCCACTTTTCTCTCCCATCTCTGGTTCTCTTCTTCCTTCTTCCTCTTACACAGCTCCCCAAACTCCTTCCTCTTTTCTTTGTAAGCGCTGCCCTCCCCTCTTTCTTTCCTCCAATCCCTTAATTTTCTTCTTGTCTCTTTCTTCACTTCCCGACACTCCTTATCCCACCATCCCACTTTCCCCTTCTTATTTCCCTCCATCTCCTCCTCTACCCCTTTTATTGCCTCTGTTATTCTTGCTTCCATTTCTTCCCATTCCTTATTCAACTCTTCCACTTTTTCTTCCACCTTTCCTATTTTTTCAATAAACCTTTTTGCTCCTTCCTCGTTCCACACCCCCCTGTTTCATTTCTTCCACCCTCTTCTTTTGCCTAGCCTCCTCATTCCCTCTTCTTAATACTAATACCAAGAGGTGATAATCCGAGTCCACTCTATCCCCCACTATCATGCTCTCTATCTTCTCTCTTACTTCTCTTTTCCCTATTACATAGTCAATCACCGTATCTCCTCTTCCCCCCCGTGAAAGTAAACTCCTCCTCGTCTCCTCTCACATTTCCATTGAATATCTCCCATCCTATCTCCTCTAAGCTATTTACCAGCAACCTCCCCTCTTTGTCTATCTTCTTATCCTTCAAACTTCTTCCCCCTCCCAACCGTCCCCCCTCCTCTTCCTCTATCCTCCCACTTTCTTGTCCAGTCCTCGCGTTAAAATCTCCAATTATCGTAAACCTTCCTTTTTCTTTCTCTTTCATTATATGTCCCAACTCCTGTAAGTTCTCCTCCATCTCCTCTTTCTTTGCATATACCCCTATAATACTCCAGTTCTCGCCATCTATCCTAACTTTTCCCGCTATCAAACCCTCCCTATCTATTTCTATTTTCGTTCTCTTTTCTTTTATCCCTTTTTTATTCCCATTATCATCCCTCCTATTGCTCTCCCTTTTTTATTCTTTTTCGCCATTTGCACTCTCCATTCGTACCCTTTTGGCAGCCTTCCCCTTATTCTTTCCCAGCCCTTTTCTCCTATCCAAGTCTCTACCATGACCAACACATCTTCTTTCTTCAGCCCTTCCCAGAAATCCTTATCTTTATTTTCCAAACCCGCTACGTTCCTGAATACCATCCTCCAAACTGACTTTCTTCCCCCTTCCCCTTCTCTTCTAACCTCCGTATTGCCATTCTCTACATCCCCCCTCTAACCTCTTACTCCCTCGTCTCCATTCCTACTCTTTTCATTTCTCCTCCTTCCCTCCTCTTTTTCCCCCTCTCTTCCTCCTCCCCCTCCACCTCTCTCACTCTTTCCTCTAGTTCCTCCCTCCTCTCCTTCTCTTTTTCTACTCTTCTTATAACTATTCTGTCCGATCCCTCTCCCTCTTTTAGTCCCCCTGCTTTTTCCCTTCATCTCTCTTGTCTTCTTCATCTTTCCCTTTCCCTGCCTCCCAACACCTCCCTCTACTATCACTGAGCATGTCTCTTACCTCATCCCACACCCACCACTCCCCATCTATCCATACCTTTTCCTGCCCTATCCGCACTTTTTTACCCTCTCCCCTTGCCTTCCATGCAATTTGAATTACCCTCCTTCTTATCCTCCTTTCCTCCCACGTTAGATCTTCCTCAATCCAAGTATTTTCATCTTTCAATTTCCACTTATTTCTCATTATTCTTGCCTTCTCTTCCTCACTTCCTACTCTTACTATTGCCATATCTCCCTTCTCTCTCCTTCCCGCATTTATTTTTCTGATTTCCTCTATCTTACCTCCACTCCTATTTTTTTCATCATCTCCTCTATTCCCCCCTTTATTCCTCCCGCAGCCTCTTTTACTTCTTTTATCACAACGTTTCTCTTCCTTTCTCCCCTCTCCTTCATTTCATACCTTCTTTCCAGCATTTCCACCCTCTCCTTCCAATCTGGCTCCTCTCTACCCTCCCCCTTTCTCAGTCCTCCGCTTCCTTCTGCACCTTTTTCTCCTTCGTATCCTCCCTCCTTAGACTCCATTCTCATCCCTTCCAGTTTTCGTTCCTCTCTCTCCGCGCTCCACTTCTCCTCTCGCGCTCTTAACACATTCCTTATCTTCTCTACTTCCCTGCTTTGTTCTTTGAAACCCTCCCTTAACTCTTCTCTCATGCTTCTAAATCCCTCTCTCAATTCGTTAATTATCTCCCTCAGCTCTTTCTCACCTATCTTCGTTTCCGATTTAGGCGACCTTGCCGTCATATTGCTTCTCTTGAAAGCTACCTCCTTCTCTCCCCCCCCACTCTTATCTAAATCATCCATTTTCCTTTTCCAAAACTCTTCTAAAGTTCCCGTGCTCCCCGTGTTCCCCGTACTCCCTCTTCTACCTCTATCCTTTTCTTTTACTTTATCTATCGCTTTCTTTCTCTTCACTTATCTCTGCCTACTCTGTGTCTCGCTTCTCTTTCTACCTGTGCTATACTCTATGCCCTGTCTCGCACCACCGCACGTACCTCCGTTTGCTAACGAGTCGCCCCTCTACACCGGCTATCGTTCACGTCCTGCCTAGCGCTACCGCACGCGTCTCGGCTCAACTATCGCGTCGCCCCTCTACACCAACTATCGTTCGTGCCGTACCCTTGCCCGTGCCTTGTCACTTTTTTTCCCTTTAATCCCTTTTTCCTGCTCCTCCTCTCTCCCCTCTTTCCTCCACACTCACTCACCTTCACTCCTCCCTTTTCGCACACTCTCACCCTCCTCAGCCTCCACCAACTCTCCTTTCTAATCACTTTATTCTCGTACACTCTCACACCTGTCACCTCGATCATTCCGGAAACGGAAGTCTCAAAGGTACAAAGGTACTAATATTGAAACGGAAAGCGTTTACAAAGGCTATCGGCAATGCCCTTGCCGGGTACGATCCCGTGTTACGAGTCGGAAATATTTGACAATAAATGCCGCGTAACTATCGCTCGTAGTAGCAAAGATAATTGCAAGTACGCTGTCGCGCGAACTAATCTCTCCCTTGTACGAATAATGCGATCGTTACTATTCACGCTAAGATAACTCTCGAACACTCGATTTACAAAGACGACGTTGCTTTCACAAAAGTCGGCTTGGGAAAGACGACGTGTATACGTTGACTTTCTGTTTGGAAAAGACCTCGAGTCAGATTTTGGTCTCGCTTATATACCCTTCCTGGCCGGTGCATTCCCACCATCTCTACATCTCATAAACAATACAGCAGAAACAGATCCGACTCTATTTCATATTATACTGCCTCAATAACTCGATCGTATATCGCGGGCAAATTCTCTGTATCCTTCTGGAGGTTGACAGTGTATTTATTCTTTTTAATGAAAAACATTTTAGAAATCTTTCTTTTTCTGAAATGTCTCTCACTATACAGGATTTTCGGATTTTGTCAATCAAAATCGTGGTTTTGAGTGAGACGGTGTTTAGTTACAACCGAATGATTATCTACATGCTTTTTGACATCGCTCCGATGTTCTTTTATGCGAGTCTCTAGGTGTCTCTTTGTTTGTCCGACGTAACAAGAGTCACATTTAACACAATCTAACTTATATACAATATTGGTCTGCCTGTAAGGTTGTAATTTGTCCTTCCCTTTCTTAATTACACAATCTAGCTTTTTCGGAATCGTTAAAAGTGTTTTAAATTTGACACCTCTCACAGCACTTTCCCTTATTGTACGCTCAATATTCGCACTAAGGCCTTCGACATACGGTATCGTTACAAAGTTGACAGGATCTCCCCGCGCTTGCAAGTCTGCACTCTCATCAATCGGATTATTCAATTTTTTTATTGTTAGCTCGCCTCGACGGACATTAATGTATTTATTGACGACATCAATAGGAAAACAGTTGTTTAAAAGTATTTTTCTAACTATTGAGATGTTATTAGAGTGAAACCGATTATCCGAGAGTAAAATCGCCCTATCCATTAAATTCCTTATAATGTTAATTTTATATTTAAACGGGTGATTCGAGAAATAATTGATGTGCGTCCCGAGAACGTTGATTTTCTGTACCAGTTCGTTATCAATGTATTCTTTTCTCGAATTACTGTGGTGTCCAAGAAATTTAATGCACAATTTGTTTCTATTTCATAAGTAAATTTTAATCTAGAGTGATAGTTATTGAATGTCGTGAGGAGCTCATCAATTTTCGACTTAGGGACTACCGCAAAAATATCATCCACGTATCTACGATAGAATGTTACAATAAAACTGAGCGACTGCAGACAGTGTGTTTCTAGATTATCCATAACTCGATTCGCGAGAATTGGGGATTAATAGAATAACTACAAAGATTAAGGAACTAATTAAAACTTGACATAACAAAGATATCATCAGCGAAAATGGATATAAACGACTTAATTGCACTAATGGGAATCTACCTCGTTGTTATGGACTACCGAAAGTACATAAAAATGACATATTATTCGTTCTAGCGTGGCGTTCGCATGATGTGGTTTGGGCGCAACGTCTTGCGACGCAGGATTTATTGTTGCGTATAATTATGTATAATCTTACTTGAGAAGGACCCAATCGGGGTCGAAACGTTGTGAGACGAATAAGTAGAATTTGGCCAGTTGGATCGCTTAATCTCGATTATTTTTATCTACGCACTGGCGGATCCAATAATTTATTCCATTCTAATGAAAAATATTGAAATATTATTGCATGGGTCGCTTCTAGGAGTTACTACGATCATTTTGAGACTAATTAGAAGTCGATCGGACTATTAATAAAAAATTGCCTCGAAAGGGTGAAAATCTAAACTATTGAAAAATTTAATGATTTTTTGATGTGGGCAATCTTTGTAGGCCATTACAAAACTTTTAAGACTAGTCGCACTCGATTTGCATTGTAAATGACAAAGGTCACTTAAAGGTCACTCGCTAAGTCAAATCTCGTTCTGACGAGAAATTTACAACTTTGACATCATAAACGATTAATTCAAGTCCAAACAAATCATTTGAGACTAGAAACATGAAAATCGAATGATAAATAAAGAGTTAGGCCCGTATGTACCCAAAAATGAAATATTGTGTTTTTTTGCGTAAAAACCATATGGACGTGATCAGTGGTTGATAATTAATCGTTCTAATCCAATAAAACATCATTCAGTCCATAAATACGGAATTTTACCGAAATTAGTGAAAATTTAAAGTAATGATTTTAATTATTAAAAAAGTATGTGAACGTGTTTTTTAGAACTCTGTGAAACTATTTATCACGATACTATTTATCACTTCACAGTTAACTTCACAGTTAATTTCACAGTTAACTTCACAGTACATTACTTCTGCAAGTAACTTCACAGTATTGCAATCACTGTGCACTGTATTGTATCGTTCATTCGAAAACAAACGACAATATCGTAACAATGCCTCGTTTAAATGAAAATCAGTGTGCGCAAATCATTGCTCTTCTGGAAGAAGGATTGAGCAGGAATTATGTGGCAAGAAAAATGGACGTTCATCGGTCCTCCATCTCTCGAGTTTGGGCTCGTTATCAACAGACAGGCAGATTTAGTCGGAAGAGAGGACAAGGTCGAAGACGAGTAACGTCAGCTCGAGAAGATCGGCTCATCGTCAATGAAGCAGTGCGAAATCCGACAATGATTGCGCGACAAATTGCGAATGAAGCTCTCCCGCACAGACAAATCAGCGCTCAAACGATCAGGAGGCGTTCACGAAAGAGGCTTGAGTTCGCGGGCTCGTGCTCGAGTGCCAATGTTATCTGTGGCTCATCGATGTGCTCGTTTGCAATATGCACACACTCATCAGAATTGGACTGCGAGACAATGGAGCAATGTATTGTTCACTGACGAATCACGATTTTGTCTCTTCAATTCCGATAGAAGAGTCCGTGTTTGGCGTCGTCGTGGACACCGATTTGAACGGAATTGCGTCGAGCCTGTCCGAGCATTTGGTGGTGGTTCCGTCATGGTATGGGGTGGAATATCGACGCATCGATGCACAAACCTTGTCATCTTACCACCTCCTGGAATGACAGCGGTACGCTACGTGGAGGAAATTTTGCGTCCTCAAGTAATTCCGATGCGTCGTCAAATGGGGCGCAATTTTATTCTAATGCAGGACAATGCTCGCCCACACACTGCCAGAATTGCTCGTAATTTTCTCGAAGAAAACAACAGCGAGGTGCTACCACATCCACCGGTAAGCCCAGATTTAAATCCTATCGAACATGTGTGGAATATGATGGGAAGAAGGCTTCGAGATTTGGAGAGACCGCCAACAAATCTCCAACAACTAGCTGCGGCATTACAGCAAATATGGTATGAAATTCCTCAAGCCACAATTAGAAACTGCATCAATATGCGTGAACGTCTGCAAGAAGTCATTCAACGTCGAGGCGGAAATACGCAGTTTTAAGTGCAAACGTACCTACAGCCCTCCCTCCCACCCAAAACACACACGCACACACGCACACGCGCGCGCGCGCACACACACACACACACACGATGGGCAAAATCCGACCAGCAACCTCCCCGTGGTGTCCATCGGGTAATGTTAATGTTGGCGGTGATTGAATGCTCAGAAATGCATAGGTAACTTTGATAAGCCATAACTCGGCGAAAAAAAATCGTACGGACTTATTTTTTTTTAATTTGCAGGGAAAAGTCTATATTTTATGATGGTTGCTATGATAGTTACGAAAAAAATTCATTCTACTCCGTAGAATGTGTCAAAGTATGCAATTTTTCGGAGAAAAAACACGTCCTTACTTTTGAAAGAACGGCGGGAGGGGGGAGGCTAAATTCAAAATCGAACAATGGTTCCTTAAAGTACAGATTTCACCCTTTAAAATGAAAAAAAAAACTTTCAGATATGACAATTTTTCGCGGAGTTGTGCTTATTTGAAGTTGGGCAAATTTTTGACGAAAATTTTTGTTGCGATAATTTTGTTGCCCAGTGTATATATATAAGTATAGGACTTACTACTTGATGAGTTCTCAAGTGTTGGAGCGGACTCCTTCCCGAATGGACCTTGGTTGGAGGATGAGTCGGAGCGACTGATGTGCGGTCGGATGTCTTGCACTGACTCTAAGTGCTGAATCGTGACTTGAAGACTGAAGAGATCACGATTATAATGCCGAGACTAAAACACGAGACTAAGGCTTGGGAGACTTGAAGAGACTCAGAAGCTTTGAGAGCGGGTGCCGCTATGTCGGGATTTATATAGGAAAATGTAAGGAATGGAAGGGGTGGATTTCGTGTAGGATGTGTCTGGTTTTCATTTTGGGACTTTTGGTTGGCGGGATTCTTCTAATTTGTGTTTAAGGATTTCTTATTGGGTGAGATGGTCTTCATCCAAGAGGTGGATTCTTAAGTTTTCGCCTATTCTGGGGAGCTAGATAAGGTTATCAATTTTCGCGGCTGTTCATTGGTGAGTCGTCTCGTAAGGCCCCCACTGTCTTATCGGGGGTGCAACTCAGCGATTCTTCCAGTGACGTATTTTGTTTTTTGGCTATCGCCGATTTCTTTTTTATTAGGGTTCTGGATTCTTGGTTTATCTTGCGACCCTATTTTCAGTACCGACAGACAAATGCATTCCATCTAATCTTAATTGCAGTTTTATTGCAAACAGAAAATTTCACCACGTGCTCTTACAAGATTTCCAAAAGCACGTTTTAGACCTCATTTCTGTTTGTCGGAACATTGCGCGGGCAATTTTGAGCTAGTCGCGCGATGCAATAAAGATCCTAAGCAAACTCCGTCTGGGATTAAGGCCTTTTTGGCGCGTCATGTCGCCGTGTTTTATAGTTATGGGCCGACAAGGTTGATGAGAATCTGGTCACGTATGCCCCGTCTGTCAGTATTTTGTTATCTGGAAGGTTGCTTTTAGTTGCCTAAGCAAATAGGTAGTTTGATCATAAAAAAGGAATGTGAGGAGATCAAAGCTCACTCGCCGATCGATAACCGTCCGTGGTCAGTTTATTTATCCTTACCTTAAGGGATATCTTAAGCGTTTAATAGAAAAATCACGCGAAAAAGGGAAATCGTGGAGTTCGCAGGACGTAACAGCAATAATGAAGCACTTTAATGAGAGGACGGCTTAAGGTTAGGAAATATGTCAATCGACTTCATACTTGAAGTGCGTACACGATATTAGAGTATAATACGTATCCTTATATAGATTTGTAGCTCTGACTACCGCTTAATGTGCTATCCGGAAATAATTTATCTCAACATCTCGAGTACTCGCAACTCGTAAAGAGTCACGGTCGGTCTCGCTCCGCGCGTACTTGGCGCGAGACATTACCATGTCTCTTGATATAGATACATAATACAATGACAGTTTTTTTAACCTCGCGTAATGCTATAGTTTTTTAATTTATTATTGTTTTAACAATCTCGAACATATACATAAACTTTCGTATTTTACTTCCAAACGGGACCGTGTCCGAACGGCACCGTGTCCGATAGTGACTGTGTCCGATCGGCACCGTGTCCGATCGACACCGTGTGCAATCGACACCGTGTGCAATTGACACCGTGTCCGATCGGCACCGTGTGCAATCGACACCGTGTGCAATCGGTACCGTGTGCAATCGACACCGTGTCCGATCGGTTCCGTGTGCAATCGACACTGTGTGCAATCGGCACTGTGTACAATCGGCACCGTGTGCAATCGGCACCGTGTGCAATCGGCACCGAGTCCGATCGGCACCGTGTCCGACCGACACCGTGTCCGATAGTGACTGTGTCCGATCGGCACCGTGTGCAATCGACAACGTGTCCCATCGACACCGTGTCCGATAGTGACTGTGTCCGATCGGCACCGTGTCCGAACGGCACCGTGTCCGATAGTAACTGTGTCCGATCGACACCGTGTCCAAATGCAACTAAATGTGTCCGATAGTAACCGTGTCCGATCGACACCGTGTCCGAATGCAACTATATGTGTCCGATCGGGATTGTGTCCAATCGGCACCGTGTCCGAACGGCACCGTGTCCGATAATAACTGTGTCCATTAGCACCGTGTCCGATTGGGATTGTGTCCGGTCGGGAAATATTGTCGTGTCCGATTTGTAATGTGCGCAATCGGGACAATCCCAAATGCAGGGAGTACTTTTCCGAGGGATTTTTACTGACGTGAATATGCCACGGCTCGTCCCCGTCAACGTGCACCTCGGAGACGAACCCCGCTTTGTCCGTCGGGAGAGACGCGTGGGCGAGCACGCCACCGGGATCGTCGAATTTGACCGAGCGTTGATATTCGTGTTACCGTGACGTAGGTTTCGCCAAAAATATTATAATGTCGGGATTCGTTTTGGAGCGTTCAAACGTCAATGCCGAATAATGCGACCACAGGTCGAACGCGGCCCGCGCGGTATTCAACTCGTCCTTGGTGGCTACGTAAAAATCCCACGTCAGGTGAGTCTTCGGTCATTTGGATAGACTCGCTCTCGTTCCGTGCTTCAGGATATCTTGGCCCTTGCTTTCTCGGCGCTCGTGAGGAGGTCCCACGCCATCGGCGCGCAAAACACGTGATGCGCGAGTTCGCGCGTTTTGCTTCGGAGCACGGCCACCTCCTTCGCGACGAATCTGTCGCTCACCACGAATCCCTGCAGGTCGACGAAGATCGTCGTTGTCGTTGCTGCTGCGGCCATTGAGTCGGTGCGCGTCGGAAAATTATACTCAAATTTCCGCGTTTCTAACGAGATCTGAGGAACGATCAAAGGGGGGATCCCCGTATTTATATATCTCCCGTTTCCGGGATGCGGTATCCTACAATTGCATCTTCCGCTAGATAATTTTGCGCACCACGTTGGTCAGCGGGCCGTACTCGATGATGCGATCGTGAACGATGAGACAGAAGGCGGTGGTCTTTGGCGGAACGTTTTCCTTGCATTCGAATTCGATGCGCACGTCCACGGTGGCGCTCTTCACCGCTTCGTTTTGGCGGAAACAATCGATCACTACAAGCGGAGCTACCCGCGCGAATTTGCGCGGGGAGAAGAGCGCGTTGTCGCGACTGCCCCCGTAGTACGCTCAAAATTTCGCGTACATCTCGTACAGCACGGCGAACTTGTCGCTTTCAAAATCCGCGTTCACGTCGTCGTAGGGATAGAATTCTGAGTTGAGATATAATTTCACGTTGACGAGCGCGCAATGATCGAACCTCGAGGAGTCCTCCGTGAATTCGTTTCGCCGTCCGGTCTGTAGCGCGAATATAACGTATCGCGGCTTCTCTAACTGCGGCGCAACTTTCACGGCCCACGAATGCTTGGTCGTGTTCTGTAGCAGGAAAAATTTGTACAGGTCCCTAGAGCGAAAGCCCGCGCTCAGAAATCGTTCGCTCTCCAACGTTCGCAAGAGCGACAATTTAGTCACGTCGTTTAACGCCACGTGCGGCATACGCCATTGCACCTTCAGTAGCGTAATTTTCGGATCCTTGGCTGGATCTCTCGGCACGATTTTTTTCGGATCTACGACGCAGTTGACGTTGTTACGAGCGCCTATCAGGATCAGCTTGTGTCGCGCGTTTATCACCACGCGTTTGTAGTCCTCACAGAAACTTAAAAGAATATTCAAAGGTACGCAAAAGTTGAATTGACGGGATGCGCTGTTCAGATTCGATTTGTTCGTCGGATAACTTCATCCGGCGTTCTGCAGTCTTCTGGCTCGTTCGGCGGTCAGCGACACGTAGTTCTTTATCGTGCTGGTTATTCTAAAGTTTCTACACCGGTCGATCTCCACGCCGTCGAGTTCGTATCGAATCTCGTCGAACATAAACGCGACGCAGTTGTTGATCAATTTCGCGTATTGCCTTTGATCGTCCCTCACCTCCGACGTTGTCGCGCCGTCGTCATAGAGTCGTCCCTTGACGTACAGGAAACTGTCGCACGGCAGCGTATACAGATCCTGCTGCTGTATAAGTATTCGTATCTCGTCGTTGTGTCCGAACGTTGTGTTGATGTACGGCTTATAAGTCTCAATTCCGACAATGCGCTCGTCGAAGATCGGCTCACCGCCGATACTCAGGATGTCGTCCATGGTCTTACCTTTTGATGTAGAAACGACGCGGCAGCGAAGCGTTTCTCATATCGAGACCCAGCGATCGTAGGAACCTGATGTTGGCGTTGCTGAGAACAGCTCTCCTTCCTCCTCCTCCTCCTCCATCACCTCTTCTCTTCCTTACGCTTTCGATTTCGTCGTAGAACGGGCTAGCTCGCTCGTTCGTGCAATCCGCGCTCGATCCGTTCAGACACACATACACACGCACACGCACACGCACACGCACACGCACACACACACGCACACGACACGCACACGCACACACTACCTGCGGCGACGACGTACGTGCAGTCTAATCGTTATCTCCTCGCCGCGAAAGTCAATCAATCGATCGTTCTGATCCACGATTCGCACCGTGATATCAGTGACGTTTCGCGCGACGATCGGGAGGTAAATGATCTGCGTCGGAGTCTCCGACAGTTTATATCCCGGTGGAACTTTCGGCGCGAATTTGTGTATCGCATGCACCGAGCGCCGTTGCTGTACGCTCCCGTGGTGATGCTGCATTCGATGCGAATTATGTTCACGCTTATGACGTCAACGGGTCCGTCGGAAACGTACCATTTGTTCGGTTTTAGAATACGATTGCGCGAGAAACCCAAAAGAGAACCGATGTTGTTCGGTTTTGTAAAATTCACTCTCTAGGCGTATTTTATCTCGCGTCTCATGGTATTCTGGTTGGCACAAAGAGCGAGTATCGTTCTATCACCGCCGTCATCGTCGTCGTTCTTGCCGTCGTCCTCGTATATGCCATAACTGTCGTCTTCGTCCTCGTATATGCGATAACCGTCGTCGTCGTCGTCGTCGTCCTTCTCCGTTCGGTTTTTTTCTTTTACTCGTCCAGCGTCATTGGCCTGCAGTTTTTCTCTCTTCTCTTTTTTTTCTCTTGCGGGCGCGACGTTCGCGATGAAAAAGAGCGGTGCGCAAATATCTGCTCACGGCTCGCAGTTCGTACGACCCTTCCGGAACGACGATCTTCCGGTCGTTCTTGTCGTAGTAGAATCGATAATTCGCGGACGTAACGTTCGGTATCGAGTTGTACGTCTCAAAAGTCGCCAAACCCAGCTCGTACTCGCCGTCGCTCAGATTCAAAGCGGGAAAGTGACTCGCCGTGAGAACGCTGCTGGTTCCGGTTAACGTGAGCGTCAGCGACATCGCGGGAGAACGTCGATTGTTCACCACATCCCCAATCGATCTCGCGAAGAAATCGCAGGTACAGCTGTCCGCAGATTCTCTGCTCGAACGTCTGAAACGCGCGACAATTGTACGTCACGATCGCGTTCTCGCCACCACCGCCGAGATATCGGCAGCCGCGCCACCGATCAAGGAACCGAGTGCGCCCAGCATTGGTAGAAAAGGCAAAAAGCCGCCGCGTTTCGCTGTCGGAAATATCCTCGGCCCCTCTTCCTCCTCGTCCTCGTTCCTCCCGCTCGATCTCGTTCCTTTCCTCTTTTTTTTTTCTGTTCCATACCCATGCTCAGTTTTGTCTTCGATTTCATAGCCGCCCATACGGCCGCCGCGGCGAGTCTCTCACTGACCGTCGAGTCCTTCGCGGTGACGCGCTCGCGCGCCCTTTTGGCGAGCAGTCGATCGGCGACGTCGCAAATACGCGACGTCGTGCTCATGACACGCCGCTCAACGGATTGATGCCTTCTTCGCCGCACGCTCGTCTTTTCGCTAGACGCGTACCGGGTCTACAGAACTGATAGCCGGGTATATGCAGCTCGAAGGGAAGAGCGTTTATCGCGCGATTCAGTAGACCGGCGCCGCGCATTCGGTCGTGGTTGCGGGAGGGTTTTTTCCCTCTTCTTTAATTCGAACGGGAAGTCGACGACTCACTGTTTAGAGTGAGCGCGCGGTTGCACTCGTAGCAGTCCTTGATGAGTGGCGGTGGACCGTCTATGTGCGTTTGCTGCCACGGACGATTGTAATGTTCCATACAAGAAAGATATCTCTGCACTTCGGGATCCGCTTTTATGTGTTCCGGCAAACGGTCCCACAGCAGTTGCACGTATTTCTCAAAATTACGCAACAGAACGATCTTCGGAACGAATTTCAGCTCCTCGGCGGTTAGATTAAGAATATCGCGCCTGTCCGTTAGTATGAGGAACATCCCGATCACCAATGCGCGCGAACGATTTGTTGCTTTTTAGATCAAATTTGTACGGATACGGCGACACGCTCGCGCTACTTATACCTGCGCGCGAAGCGTTTGGGCACGCGCGATGAAACGAAACGACGTCCGTGCTTCCCTCCCCGGCGCTCGGGGGCTCATCGCGAACGAATCGGGCGAGCGCGCGCTTGTGGAAAAGACCGAGAGAGAACGAGAAAGAAAGAGAGAGCTCAATGCGATTCGTGCGACGACAGTCGGTGACGATAGGAGTCTCGAATCTGGATCGCAAAACGCTGGCAAGGTCGGGTGCGACTGAGAACGGAAGCGGAGAATCGGGCAGACACGGTCCTCTCTTACCGAACGTCGTACGTTGCATCATCTGCGGTCCCTCTAATTGCGGTAAGACGAACGTTCTGGTGAGTCTGTTGGAACAACCGCACGGTCTTCGTTTCGAGAACGTATACGTGTATTCGAAATCTCTGCAACAACCGAAGTATCGATATCTCGAACGATTGTTCGAGCCTATGGACGAGATCAGCTATCGCGCGTTTTCTGACAATCGCGACGTCGTTCCGCCCGACGAGGCGCTTCCCGACTCGGTCTGCGTCTTCGATGACGTGGCCTGCGACAGGCAGGACAGAATGAGGGAGTACTTTTCTATGGGTCGACATTCGAATATCGATTGCTTCTACCTCTGTCAGACGTATGCCAAAATACCGAAACATCTCGTGCGCGATAACGCAAATCTGTTGATCCTGTTCAGGCAGGACGGCACCAATTTGCGACACGTGTACGACGATCACGTGAACATCGACATGTCGTTTGACTAGAGAGGATACGGCCTTAGAGGCGTTCAGGCATAATCCCACGGATGGTAGCTTCGCACCACCGGCCGCTCGACCGAGTGCGTGAACCAAATGTCCGAACCTGCG
Source organism: Temnothorax longispinosus (assembly GCF_030848805.1). Classification (NCBI taxonomy): domain Eukaryota; kingdom Metazoa; phylum Arthropoda; class Insecta; order Hymenoptera; family Formicidae; genus Temnothorax; species Temnothorax longispinosus. The sequence continues at coordinate 17,025,919 of NC_092360.1, read as the reverse complement.
GTTCCTCTCGTACTGAGCAGGATTACTATCGCAATGACTGGTCATCAGTAGGGTAAAACTAACCTGTCTCACGACGAGTTTCGCGCCTTCTGTCGCGAGTGTTGGCGACGCACTTACGGTTTCGCCGTGATAGACAAGAACAGCGCGTTGCGAGGCGGACGGTACAGACAAGGGTTCCACGTGCTGTAGAGCCGATCAGTACGCTTCGCCGAACGACGCGAGTATGAGCGCGATCGCGGGAGAGAGGACTGCGCTAGAGATAGCCAAAGCGCGCGCCTCAATTCGCAGGAAGTACGTCGCTCTCAGGGCCGGAAAAATGGAGAGCAAAATCGCTCTGGAAAAGAGGTACGAGCCCATCGTCAAATCTCTGAAACGGCTCGCCGATGACGTGGAACGTAGGGGTAAAGGACCGCACAAGATTGACGACGACGACGACGGCGGCGGTAGCTTTATGCTCGCAAGACAAATGAAAACGACGGAGAGAGCGAAGAAGGATAGCGAGAACGGCGACTACGGCGACGACGACGACGATGCTCGCGCCGACCTGGAGCGCGATTACGGGGAAGACGACGACGACGTATTCACGCCAATAAGAACAACGACGACCGCGGAAAAAAAGAGAGTCGCGTCAAGTACGGTTGAGTTTGGCTCCCGCGACGACGACTATCACGAGCTCCACGCCGATTTGGTCCGGTTTTTACCCAGAGAACGTGAGATCGTCTCGGAGACGACGACTCCACCCCCCGCGCTGGAGACGTCCGTCAGAGAGTCTTTGAGTACGGCGGAAAGTCGCGACGCTCTGGATAGCCAACTAGGACCGTTAGGGCAGGAGTACGTAGGCGCTCTTCTGAGCGGCGACAGAAAAAAAGAGATCGACCACGTCTACGGAGTGTATCTCGATGACTGGGCGAATCGCAGAATTCGACAAACGCGCGTCAGACGCAAACCGAGTCGCAGACATTGCTGCAGGTTTTGATACTGCGTCACGTAGCGCGATTTGTCGTAGAGAGTAGCGAGCAGTTTCTCCTGCCGCTTACCGGACGGTTTATCGCGCGTCGGGCACAACGGCAGGCCCGCGTGGCCGTCGTGCAGGTCCCGCGGATACTCGAGATCCACCTCTAGAATGTAACCGATATTGCTGTCCGTCGGCACGGTCGTCACGTCAAAATTCTCAGGGTCGTCGAGCCACTGGAAATTCGCATACGGCAGCGATTCGTACATAGCCCAGCCGTACAGATTGTTCACGTCGTAATACATGAGATACGTAGTGGGCTGGGACGAGTCGTACGTCGATACGTGCCTGTTGTTGGCTCGCGCGTACCTTGCGACCGCACACTACAAAGTCCCCGCGCCCAAAACTCGGGTCACCACGCGTCCTGCTCCATCGGGTAAAGGTACCCGATGCGAAACCCGTAATCACGCAAGTGACCGCGGCCCCGCCATCCGAGTCCCCGGGGAGATTGGAAACAGTGCCAGGAGTCCAGGCGGAGGTGCAGCCATCCACAACACCTGAGCCAGTAGCGCAGGCATTGAACAAGCCGTCCTTGACGCCGGAACCGCCGGAGCTGATGGCCGAAATAATAGCAGCGTGCTACGATTTCCCGATCGGTCCGGAGGAGCAGCCGTCGGACGATTTCAAAAATCCGTCCAGCGGTGACGAGGAGGAGAAGGCTGACGAGCCTCGCGAGCGCGTATAAACACGTCTCTGCAAAACCGAAGGCGGCGAGAGGCGCGATTTTCCGTATGTCCGTTTATTTTTTATTTTTTCCGTCATTGCGTCTATAAAAACAAATTTTAGTTTTCGTTTTTGTTCGCCCCGATATTGTTATTATTAAATCATAGAATTAAAATTAGTTATAGTTAGTATCGGACCTATGCGCTGTGACGTGACATAGTCACGTCCCCTGTCCAGACGATAGCTCGACCGGGGGGAACGTCCGGGATGTCGTCTCCGCCCGAGCGAGGCGGGGCGGCAGCGTTAGAATTCGGTACATTATATTATTTCCGAGGATTTCAGGTATCGAGTAGATGGCCAGAAGGAAATTGTAACGACTTGAGTCGCGCCGAAGGAGTTTACGGGAGGCGTTCTACGTAGGAGTTGGCCGGCGGGCGGGTCACGATTGGGCCCATATGCCGACGTTGCTTGGAGCGTCTCGCAGGGCGAGCGCATCAGCCCCGATGTTCGCCGGGATGAAGCCTGCCGAATCGCGAAGGAGGGAGATCGCCACGGAGCATTGCCTACCGGTCGACGGAGCCATGGCCTGGCCAGCCTGGCCGTCGTACACCGGCACCAGAGTCGCGGCCCGGTCAGCCGGACTCGAGAATAGGCTTTTCAAACCTGCCGCCGGCGAGCGAGAAAGCCACGAGGGGCGCCGACGGAAGCGGGAGGCGCTCGGCTCGCATAGGGCTGATCAGCAAGGAGGGCTTGCAAGCACGGCGCGCGCAGGCGCGGGCCCGACGTGATCCCTCCGGGCTAGAGGATCGTCACTGTCGTGTCGGCGTGGCGAGGGACGACATCCCGAGAGGACCGGCAGCCGAGCTTGCGGAATTTGTAAGACCACTACTCGAGCACCTCGTAACCCACGTTTGGGTACACGTAAGATCGGTCTGACGGCCGGGGTCCTTTCGAGAGCCGCGTAGAGTCGCGGGAAGCATGCTTAGAGAATCGCGTACTGTGTCGCGAAGTATTTTGTAGCATCGCGTTTGTGCAGATGAGTATTACCGAGTAAGTAAATATTAAATGGAATACTGACAAAGGGCCCGGCCAACAGAGTAAAATGAGATCGCCCTGCCCGAAAAATCGTACGCGGCCGACAGTCACCGTGTGATTCGTTGTAGTTTTTGTCGTGTCTTCGTGTTTCGTGTAATAGAGTTTTGTGTAACCATGGTGCGTAATGTAGCGAGGTGTCCTTCGCGCCGAGGTGGACCGTGTTGTCGCAGAACGGGGGAGTAACGTTCGCGCAATCACGTCCCGGGGCGTGAAGCACCTGTCTTGAATCTTCGGGACTTTTCGCGGGAGGCCCGCGTCTAGCCATTTTGGGACCATTTGCGAGACGTTGTGGATGGTCATTTCGGGACTACCAACTGGGAACGATTTGGCAGTTGGGAAGTCGTCGCGCGTAGGTATTGTGTCTTGCGTTCGTGTAATCGCGTATTGTGTATTGCGGTCGTGTAACTGCGTCTTATAAGTTGCGTCCTTAGGCTAACTTCCGCGTTATGGTATCTCATAGTTTCCGCGTTCCGCAGCCAAACATTCGAGAGAAAAATTGTAATTCACCGATTCATTTTAAAGAAACCTGCCGATTTATTCTGAAGTAATTTCTAAGATTGTAATTCACCGAAGTCTGAGACAACTTGCTGATTTATTCTCACGTAATCTTTTCTGTCAAATACATAATATTTGTGTTATTGTTATTTGCGTGTGTTAACTGCGCTACGTTCCCTCTCCTCCTCCGACCGCGATTACCCGAAGAAACTCACACCTGAGAGAATTGCGATTTTGTGGATCGTGGTGCGAGGAATCGCACCTGGCGCCCAATATTTCGAGGAATTATTTAGTCGAGCTACCATCTGGGTTTCTGAGAGTCTTGTCGTGATTGATTTTTCGTAAGATCTTTAGTGAACAAAGCGACGGCGCGCTCCTTCACGGCCGGCGAGACCGTGAGGACATCGTTGTTGTCGTAACAGCGCCCAGCGTAGATTATAAAATATTATCATTTTCCCGCCGATCGACGAAGGTTAATTTTAGTTTTGTCGGTTCACGATCATATTTAGTTCGACGCACGGAGATCGGCGCACTATCCCGTGTAAGTACCATGTGAACCGCGATAATCTCCAGGAAGAGAGGTCCATATCTAGATGAGGAAGACCTAGTATACACGCTCATAGGGTCGGCGTCGTCGGCAGACCAACGGTTATAAAGTGGAACATCTTCCACAGGAATAAAGGTCCAAAATGTTACGGTACGGACCTAGTGTTGGGTATGCGATAATTCTTTCGGGAATATCGGGATTGCGGGTGACAAGGGAGTACACGTTTACCTTGATGATAGTCGATCTCATAGTGGAGGTCTCCCAGGCGTGTGACAATTGTACCTGGTATCCACTTATCCATGCGAGGATTGCCTGATAGGAAATATACTTTTTGTGTGGGATGAAATTCACGAAACGTTGAATCAGCTACAGCTTGTCGCTTCTGCGTGACCACGCGATGACGAACGCTGACGCGGTAGCTTCTTATCTCTTTTTAACTTGGGCGGACCATACCCTAACTTGTGCATAGTTTCTTGAGTCAACGGGCCGGATTCCTTCACGTCATTCGTCGTCTTCCATGTCGCTTCGAGCGCACTTGCAATCTCGTAAACCTCCGCAAATGTCGCCGGTTTCTTCGCAACGATTTCGTCACACATTTTCCGGGATTCCAGACCGTAAAGTAGCTGTTCCGTTAGCATCCTGTCCAGAAACTCCCCGTACTCACAATCTGCTGCCCCTTGTCGTAGGCGTAAGGCGAAATTGGCGATCGTTTTCTCGCTTTGCTGAGCGATATGACGGAATCTGATGCTCTCCGCGTATTTGTTCCTGGCTCTATCGAAATGTGAGATCAGCGTTGTTTTCACTTCCTCGTAGGAGAGGTCTTCCGGCACTCGCGGACTGACTAAATATTTCAGCGCGTTATTCAGCTCTGAGCCCATGTGGACGCGTGCGTAATTGGCGTGCTGATTTCCCGGAATTTTACTGAGCTCGAGCGCCCATTCAAATCTGTTAAAGTAGTCGGCTACTGTCGTGTTTTCAGACGAATGGTATTCAGATCGCAAAAAACGGTGGTCGTTGTTGGATCGTCGTCGAGGATCCGTTACCGGACGATTCGGCGCCCATATTTGCGACCGATGCCTGGATTGCGTTAGCCATCATGGCGGATATCGCCTGCAGCAGTTCTGGCGAAAGATTTGTCGGCGGCTGAGTCATCTTCTCTTGCTGCGATTACACGTTGATTCCGCCAATCCCACTTCTGACACCACTGTTGGATATGCGATAATATTTTCGGGAATATCGGGATTGCGGGTGACAAGGGAATACACGCGTACTTAATCACAACCGACTCTTTATTCTTATATTTCTTATACACGTCGTTTGTTGGCGACAGACAACGGAAGACTGTGTGCGGCCGGAAAGTCGGTCGGAAACGAAAGACTACAGCGCCCTATGTTACAAGGCGGAACACAAAATCGGTGTGTTCTCAAGTCATGTATTACAGTGTTCGCAACGTCGCGTATTATACAGTGTTCTCAAAGTCGCGTATCTTACTCATAGGGTCGGGGTCGTCGGCAGACCAACGGTTAAAAAGTGGAACGTCTTCCACAGGAATAAAGGTCCGAAATGTCACGGGAGGGACCTAGTAAACACGCTCATAGGATTGGCGTTATCGGCAGACCAACGGTTGTATAGTGGAACACTTTCCACAGGAATAAAGGTCCAAAACGGTACAAGACGAACCTAGGATACACGCTCATAGGGTCGGCGTCGTCGGCAGACTAACGGTTAGAAAGTGGAACGTCTTCCACAGGAACAAAGGTCCAAAACACTACGGGACGGACCTGGTAGACGCGCTCATGAGGTGGGCGTCGTCGGCAAACCAACGGTTCCAAAGTAGAACGCCGACTACAGGAACAAGAGTCCGAAATGGTACGAGACGGACCTGGAATTCACGATTATAAGGTCGGCGTCGTCGGCGGACCGACGATTCGAATGTGAAACATCGTCCACATGAACAAAGTCCCGGAACGCAACCAGAGGGACGTAGTACCCACGCTTAGAAGGTCGGCGTCGTCGGCACAGTACCTAAAAATATGACAAACACCTTCATCGAGAGCAGATAGTCGAGGCAGCATCCGAGGCACCTGGGAGACACATTCAAGGGGTCGGCGTCAACGGCCGCGAATAAAAGGCAACTCGAGGAACCTGGAGCAGCGGTGCCAACAGGTGAAGTCCACCACGTAGCACGGCGAATGGAAAATTCCACTCGAACATTCGAGAACGAGCGTCCGCGGTAAATGCGCAATAGATAGAACGTAAACACCGAGGAATGCACATAAAAACTGAGCAAATACGCAGTTTAAGAATAACAAATCGCGAAGTGGGGGTAATCGCAGCGAAGTGGGAAGCCAGAACGAGCATTGCGGCTCGTAGCAGTCTCTCGAGTATAGCAATAGCGTACAGACGTATCTAGCAAAAGTATAGTACAATCGGGAACGAAACGTCTCTCAAATACGGAGATAGATTACGGAGATAGGTATCGGTTATACAGTACAATCGAGAACTCCCGCGTATTACGCGTTAACAACTCGTGCAACATTGGCGAGCGGTATTAAGATACCAGTAACTGAAATTGTAGTGCACCGTCGTGCGGAGAATATCATATTGTAAAATTGAAAGCATTCGACGATCTGAAATAAAAGATTTGTTATTTTGGAAATATAGTCTCGAAGTGATTGAACATATTTACCTTTTACTTACCTTGTCCATCGGCGATGATCCATCGTTGTCTAGCGGTGATCCGGTATGCGGCGAGGCGATGATCCGGGGAAGCTGATCCAGCGGCGGCGATGATCCATACGGGGCAGGAACCTGAAACAGAAGAAGAATATTAAAGTATTGTTAATAATCGAGACGAGTGGCAATCCGGTATGCGATAAGGCGAGGAGCCGGGGAAGCACAGCAGCGGTGATGATCTATCCTGGGTGTCAACCTGAAATAATAAAAGAATATTAGAGTCTTGTTAATAATGTAGACGACACATTCAAATAACCTTCTCGGTAGTTAGAGGTCAAACCGAGGCGACCTTTTGATAGGCAGAAGAATAGCGTGAATCGAGCTCTCAAATCGTACCGTCCGGTTACAACCTTACACCGACTTGAAGAAAGAGGTTGGAAGTTGAGACCGGAGAAGTGCCACTTTGCCTTAGAGGAAATCAAGTACCTCGGTTTAATAGTGAACAGCTCAGGCATTTCCACAGATCCGGAAAATACCCGAGCAATTGCGAGGATGCCGAAACCTTCCTGCATACCGGAGGTTCAAACGCTACTAGGGATGGTAAACCACTACGGAAAGTTCATACCACATTTCCATGAACTAAAAAAACTGCTGGAGGATTTGACTAGAAAGGACCACCCCTGGTCATAGGAATCGCAACATGACGAGCCTTCCAACGCCTCAAGGAAATCTTCTTTAGCCCTTTACTACTGGAACATTTCGACCCGTCGAAAACCCTTATAGTTGCAGCCGATGCTAGCTCCACGGGGATTGGTGGAGTACTCCTACAACGCAATCGGAACGGACAAGAACGTGCTGTTTACCACATGGCACGAAGCTTAACAGCTTCTCAACGCAACTACTCTCAACTAGAAAAGGAAGCCCTTGCGTTGGTCACGGCAGTCGAACGTTTCCACAAATTCCTGTGGGGAAGGAATTTCATCTTGCAAATAGACTATAAACCCCTCGTCGCACTCCTACAAACAGAAAACACCAAGGGACTCAAACCGACCACATCAGCTCGCCTTAAACGATGGGCTATAAGATTATTCGGATACGACATCAAGATAGAATATGTCCGCTCACAGGATTTCGGGCAGGCAGATGCCCTGTCTCGCCTAATAGAGAAATTCCGTCAAGGCAACCTTGAAGAACTCCAAGTCGCCAGCATCCGCCTCACAGAAGATGAAGTTCTACAAATCAGAAATCTATCCATCGACAGATTCGGAGAAGACCTTCGCCTTAAGTTTGTAACGGCCTATCTTGTGGATCGAACGCGGACTAGCTCGCCGGATCAGGAGTTCGACAGATGGCCCAGAGACAATAACCAGACTTGTAATGTACAGGTGTATCAAGACGATACAGAGCGGTACGGCGGGTTGCCCATTCGAGCAGGCGCGCATGGTCGTTCACAATTGCGTTGACTTCGGTGCATCACCTATAATCACTCGCATATCTTTTTTACAATAAAATGGACTTTGTAGCGCCCGAAGTTGCAATACAATTGTGACGGATTTCCGTAACAGTAACGTTAAAACAGAAGTCGAGATGACAATACAGGTTATGAAATAAATTTTATTAAGAAAACGAAAGACATTTTCTCTCTTACGAAAAAAGCTCGTAGCATAGTCCATCATAATCATTATATATTATAATTTTATTACTTAAATTATTTTTTGCACACAATGTTTATGCACAGGACAAAAGTCAGCAATTAGTATATGTGTGCAAATTTAAATTATAAGTCGGCGAATAAATTTCATTCGATGCAAGTTTAAATAATGGCAGAAATCACCATTAACAAATCTTACAATATTTATTTTGTTTAATTAATAAATAATTTATTATTAAATTGATAATCAATTTAATATATCAATAATAATGAGCATTATATAATTTTTTATATAAATGATGCTGCATCTTAAAAATCTTAATCTTAATTTCATAAACAAGAGGTTTATTAGTATAAAATATGATACATTTTAAATATGATGCTAATAAATAGTTTACATAAGCAAATTATCATAATATTTAATGAATACTTTTTAGTAATAAATTCCTTGTAGATTTAAATGAGATTTAGTAGCATTATTTACATAAAGATGCTTATTAGCATCAGTATATTGAATTAATTATTAATGTTAATGATGAAATATTAATAATCTGAAATAAATGTTGTTAGACATAAGATTCGCTGATAATCGTTTTTATCGTTATAAATAACGATGGAAACGGTTATCAACGGATCTCGTGCACGGATCAAAAGGAGAAGGAGAGAAGGATGATAGGCCTCTCCGGCAGTTCTCTCGCACCCCCGACACTCCACTAACCGAATTTTATTGTTGGGCGCCAGACGCGTGAATTCGCGTCCGCGAAATCGCGAGAAACTAAAGAGAGAGACGCAAGGCGAAATAAGTCGGTGTGCGAGGAATCGGCTAGCTCGACCTAATAACAGAACGCGCCCTCATAAAAGATTTCTAATAACGAGACAAAAAATATTCTTGACATGTTTAATCTTATCACAACCTGAAGTAGTATAAAAATAAAACAATATTGAGATTAAATCAATAATTCCTATTCTTTTCTCTCGAATAAAATAAGATTGACTTAATATCTTGAGTTATAATGTCGCGGAATAAAACGGCTTCCTATCAAATACGTTTTGTATGATCATAAGTATAAAATCATAAATCATAAAAATAATCGAAAATCATACGTTTTGTATAAAAACGTAATAATAAAACGTTACAAAATAATAGCTGTTTTTGTTCATAAATACTTTTATTTCATTCTATCACAAAAAGGATCTTGAAAAAATAATATAACAGATTCCTAACAATCTACAAATTCTCTTTTTGCAAGAATAGAATAAGATTTTTTTTCAGATTCGTCTATTATTGAACCAAGAATATTATAGGATTGTCACAAAGTTCTATCTGCATCTTTCTGAGAAAGTTAGAGAGATAGTATCAAGAATATTTTATTCTAAACTTAAGAAATTTTCTATTTAAAATTAAAATATTGTTGTTTCAATACTAAATATAATTGGCCCTATTTCGATCCTATTTTATGATAGATTTAAGAGTAATAGCATTGTATCTAGAAATCTTTTCTGAGGGTGGCGGGGTTGATTAAGGGCAACGCGATGTTCGGCGGGGTGAAAAGCGGGCAGAAAAAGCAAATAGATAGCTGATAACACGGGCGTCAAGTTTTGAACAATAAGAATGGCAGTAACGCGGACGCCAGAAATAAGCGAAGAATTACGTTAATTTAGTAAACGCGCGGAAGGCGTCGTTGATGAGCAAGATAATACTGGTAGAAAACTAAATACTTCGAAATCATAGCAGTCACGCAGATAATAATAGTAGAGTATTAAACTAACAAATAATATGGAATAAAAACTATGAGGAAGTAATGTGCAAGCTTCTACTTGCACACTTAAAAACTATGAGGAAACAATGTGCAAGTTTCTACTTGCACACTTTTTTATTATTTTAAAACATCATTTTTTGAAGTCTCAATTATTGAGACTTGAGATGTTCTAACTGTCCCCCTTAGAAAGAGATGAATAGTGAGTAAACTAAAGTTTTTTTTAAAGTTAACCGACGTTTGTAAAATCATAATAGATTTCTTTGTCATCCATGAAGTACTACTGTTAAATAAAATCAGTAACTTATACAGTCATTTATAAAATAAACGCTCAACACTCGGTCAGCTTCGCAAAGTTCAAACATCGATTTCATACTTTCTTAAAAGGGGATTGACATTTAACACTACACTGTGTTTTTTATATAACTAAAAAACTAATCAACCAAATCTTAAAGAATTATATATGGAATAGGAGGGGGGGTAGAAAAAATTGAAAAAAAACTCAAAAAACAATCTTTTTTTTTGTTTTTTCTACCCCAATTTTATATATGATTCTTTTAAATTTGGTTGATTAGAACCAACTTTATACACAATCAAAAGTTCATATACGAATTTACGAAAACAAAGCTTCCTCTATGAGGAAGCAATATATAATTTACCTGTTCTGAGACCCAATCACAAAATCTTTCTCGACGGAGCAAATCTTGGGGGAGCAACATTTGAGTTGTGTGTCTCTTATAAGGATGCATTCTTAAATCTTTCTTAATAATTTTATGCGCCTTGTTATGGTCCATACCGAGATCATATCCGATACTTCTCGTGCTGGTGTGCGAATCTTCTGTAACTGCTTCTCTCACTTGATTGATAATTTCTTCCGGGCGATGATGGTGATTTCGTGCGCGTGTTGACGCGTGTAACGTGCCATGCTGGACAAGGCGAGTTAATAAGGTATGGAAATAAATTAATAACATATTGGCCAACTCTTCGTTAGTATAACGAGGACGTTCCATCGTTCACCACGTTTTCAATCCTCGCGTTGCATGCAAGGAAAAGAACGTCGGACCAGATAGTTTTTTGTCCGTCTACGGAAAATGCACTCGTTTGTTTTAAAAACGTTAAATGGTGAACGATGGAGCATCCTCGATATACTAACGAAGAATTGGCTAATATGTTGTTAATTTACGGCGAATGTCGTAAAAATGAAAGGCAGGCCGCAATTTTGTACGCTGAGCGCTTTCCTGAAAAGCGGCACCCAGCACACGGGTATTTCCATACCTTATTTACTCGCCTTGTCCAGCATGGCACGTTACACGCGTCAACACGCGCGCTAAATCATCATCATCGCCCGGAAGAAATTATCAATCAAGTGAGAGATGCAGTTACAGAAAATCCGCACACCAGCACAAGAGGTATCGGATATGATCTCGGTATGGACCATAACAAGGCACATAGGATTATTAAGAAAGATTTAAGAATGCATCCTTATAAGAGACACACAACTCAAATGTTGCTCCCCCAAGATTTGCTCCGTCGAGAAAGATTTTGTGATTGGATCTCAGAACAGGTAAATTATATAGTTTAATAATGTATTAGCTATATTTTAAGCTTTCATACGAAATCGTGGCAAATAACTTTTATTTATTGAATATTTCTCGTTGACGCGTTTTTTATATCGTGGCTAATCATATCACCGTTTCTTCTAAAGTCTGCGCGATAAAATGTCAACCTAAGTAATAAACAAAAAATTAATAATAATTTTTAACAAATTGCAAAAAAGGCATAAAAAACATGAAAAAAAATATACAGATACATTATTGTACCTTTATATCATACAGATTAACGATATTGATGATATTGAGGATGACTACTTTCTGCGGAGTATATTATGGACAGACGAGAGCACTTTCCGCAGTGATGGCATGATTAATCGCCATAATGAACATCATTACGCCGTAGAGAACCCCCACTGCATAAAAGAAACGCACGTCCAGGGAAGATTTCACGTCAACGTTTGGATAGGGATTGTGGACGATACGATTATCGGACCGTACTTTTTCCCTGAAAATGTAAATGTCACGGCAGAAGTATATTCCGAGTTTCTGGAGGAAACACTACCCGGTTTGTTGGAAGATGTTCCATTAAACATCCGCCCAAACATCATCTTCCAACAAGACGGCCATCCGGCCCATACTTCCGTTCTCGCCCGTACGATTTTGAATCGTCGATTTACGAACAAGTGGATAGGCATTCACAGTGATCTGCACGAGTGGCCACCGCGATCACCTGATCTCACGCCTCTGGACTTTTTTGCATGGGGTTTTATACGCGATCAGGTATATAAGACACTACCCATGAATCGCAACGAATTGATAGAAAGAATACGGGTAGCAAGTCGTGATATTACACCCGTCACATTAAGTAGAGTGCGACAAAATTTTATGCGGAGAGTCGCATTGTGTTTGGAGAACAATGGTGGACATGTAGAACATGTCCTGTAAAATAATACATAATAATACATATTGTAAATACGTTTGTTTAATTGCGTCAGGTGTGATTCGCGTTCGGACACTTAGATTATCCACGCGATATTGGTTGCGCCGAGATATTATTCGCGTTGGTGTGATTGCGCTCCGATGTTACCTGCGTGCAAGCCTTTGCGTTAGAATTATATTTGTGTCGGAATATCGTTCGTGCCGACATATTATTCGCGTTAGAATATTGATCGTGCCGATTGATTTCTCGAGTCGGGGTGTTATTCGCGTTATTCACACCGACTGATTCTAGTTAGGATATTATTTGCGTTAGGATATTATTTGCATTAGGATATTACTTGCGTTGACCTAATATTGCGTCCCGTTATTACTCGCGGTAATTCCGTACCTTTCCTCGCGTTAGTTTTAGTATTTCGTGTTATGCCAAGCGCCTCAGCGCCTTATTCTTCGTGTCAGGATACCCTTGGCGATATTGCGTTCGACCATTATTACGTTAAGATGCCACTCGTGTTACGTTCTCTATCTGCGTTAGATTAAGACAATTTGGCGACAGAATCCAATTTACAATTTGACGATCAGAATTGTTAGGAATCTGTTATATTATTTTTTCAAGATCCTTTTTGTGATAGAATGAAATAAAAGTATTTATGAACAAAAACAGCTATTATTTTGTAACGTTTTATTATTACGTTTTTATACAAAACGTATGATTTTCGATTATTTTTATGATTTATGATTTTATACTTATGATCATACAAAACGTATTTGATAGGAAGCCGTTTTATTCCGCGACATTATAACTCAAGATATTAAGTCAATCTTATTTTATTCGAGAGAAAAGAATAGGAATTATTGATTTAATCTCAATATTGTTTTATTTTTATACTACTTCAGGTTGTGATAAGATTAAACATGTCAAGAATATTTTTTGTCTCGTTATTAGAAATCTTTTATGAGGGCGCGTTCTGTTATTAGGTCGAGCTAGCCGATTCCTCGCACACCGACTTATTTCGCCTTGCGTCTCTCTCTTTAGTTTCTCGCGATTTCGCGGACGCGAATTCACGCGTCTGGCGCCCAACAATAAAATTCGGTTAGTGGAGTGTCGGGGGTGCGAGAGAACTGCCGGAGAGGCCTATCATCCTTCTCTCCTTCTCCTTTTGATCCGTGCACGAGATCCGTTGATAACCGTTTCCATCGTTATTTATAACGATAAAAACGATTATCAGCGGATCTTATGTCTAACAACATTTATTTCAGATTATTAATATTTCATCATTAACATTAATAATTAATTCAATATACTGATGCTAATAAGCATCTTTATGTAAATAATGCTACTAAATCTCATTTAAATCTACAAGGAATTTATTACTAAAAAGTATTCATTAAATATTATGATAATTTGCTTATGTAAACTATTTATTAGCATCATATTTAAAATGTATCATATTTTATACTAATAAACCTCTTGTTTATGAGATTAAGATTAAGATTTTTAAGATGCAGCAGCATCATTTATATAAAAAAATATATAATGCTCATTATTATTGATATATTAAATTGATTATCAATTTAATGATAAATTATTTATTAATTAAACAAAATAAATATTGTAAGATTTGTTAATGGTGATTTCTGCCATTATTTAAACTTGCATCGAATGAAATTTATTCGCCGACTTATAATTTAAATTTGCACACATATACTAATTGCTGACTTTTGTCCTGTGCATAAACATTGTGTGCAAAAAATAATTTAAGTAATAAAATTATAATATATAATGATTATGATGGACTATGCTACGAGCTTTTTTCGTAAGAGAGAAAATGTCTTTCGTTTTCTTAATAAAATTTATTTCATAACCTGTATTGTCATCTCGACTTCTGTTTTAACGTTACTGTTACGGAAATCCGTCACAATTGTATTGCAACTTCGGGCGCTACAAAGTCCATTTTATTGTAAAAAAGATATGCGAGTGATTATAGGTGATGCACCGAAGTCAACGCAATTGTGAACGACCATGCGCGCCTGCTCGAATGGGCAACCCGCCGTACCGCTCTGTATCGTCTTGATACACCCTGTACACGAAATAGTTTATTCAATTTTGTACATGCCGAAAGTGGCGGAACGCGGTATTACAATACGCAGCACGGAACGCGGGATTACAGTACGGTGACGGACGCGATATTTACAGCGGACGGCAATGCATGTGCACTCGGCGCAGTATCACGAATTACAAGACGGCGACGGACGCGGTATTTGCAACGGCGGCGGGGCATGGGTGCCCGGCGCAGTATCACGAATTTACAATACGGTGCAACGCGTCTTCGATGCGATTCGCAGGATTGCAAAGAAACCCGGGGCTGCGGTAGCGAGAGCACTCGTTACGAGGCCGAGCGTGCTCGACCCCGCTTGTCCGTGGCCGTCGGGAGTTTTAGGATGGAAGTCGGGACACCCGAGAACTCTCGGTCGAGGCGCAGAGCGCTGAACCTCGTTTTGCGTGTCGCCCTAGGAGTCGGTAGGCCTTCGTCGGAGATAGCTGAAGGCTGGGACCGAGACAAAGTGAAGTCTTGCCGAAAACGCCGGTTTATATATCTCCCGGCGCGGCGGATCCGGTGGGAGGGAGGCCGATCGTCAGGCGAGCCGTGCGGGGGTACGCTTACGCGCGCTTGCCTTCGGTGCGGGTCGGCTCCCTTCGGCGCTTGTCGGTGCCGCGCGAGGAAGGCACTGGTGCGGCGTTCTGCCCGCGCACACAGTGCGTTTTGCAAACGTTTAAAAATAATGTGGGCGCACCGCGCCCTGTCCTCGCCCGACGGAAGATCGGTAGGGCGGCATCCGGCGGGTGGTCGCCGGGAACGATGTTTTCTAGGGGTGCATCGTTACACGTTAGACGGCTACCAGCGCAGACCTGGACCTTATGACAATTATAAAAGCCATCCGAAAAAATAAAACTCCTGCGTCAAACCAGAGAAAAGAATGAGAGTGGTCACGCCCGCGTTTTAGGTGGTACCCGTCCTCGAACGCCTCTATGTGCACAAAACGTGCACATTGAACTACGTAGCCATGTCCACGAAAATTTCTGATGTGTAACGCGTTATGTGCACGCTCTATAGGTTCTGTTCCGTGCTATGTCCAAAGCGTCGGTAATGCATAGTAATGCATAACACTTACCCGAAAAGACACGGTAATGCATGGTGATGCATAATACTATACTAATAACCCGTAAAACATGATTATATAAGGGGCATTCCATGCAAAGTGATCCACCCCAAAAAAAATGTTTATTTTGATTGTGCTGAAATTTGCACAATCTATTGCCCTATTGACCATAATTATCCACACCAATTTTTTAGACATTTGTCCAACGCGTTGTCTACTTACAGGGGTTTAAAATTTTGGCGTTGAGGCCGTCATGTTACACTTCACACATCGATAATTTGTCGTAAACATTACCGATTTTAAATAATGACCAGTGATTTTTTAAGTATTTTTTACACACTTTCGAGATATATTATGCATTATTAATAAAAAAAATTAATTAATTGATATTTTTCAACATTAATAATAAATTCAAATTTTTCTTTAAGATCGGCATCTTTGATTTCAATAAAAAAAATGCCAAAAAAAGAAGAAAATGTCAACAAAAAAGTATAGGAAATCCAAGATGGAGAAATCACTCCTTAGTAAGTTACGATTCATTCTGGGTGCGAACTCATGATCCGTGCCGCCGGGAACTTCCTATACTTTTTTGTTGACATTTTCTTCTTTTTTTTGGCATTTTTTTTATTGAAATAAAAGATGCCGATTTTAAAGAAAAATTTGAATTTATTATTAATGTTGAAAAATATCAATTAATTAACCTTTTTTATTAATAATGCATAATATATTTCGAAAATGTGTAAAAAATACTTAAAAAATCACTGGTCATTATTTAAAATCGGTAATGTTTACGACAAATTATCGATGTGTGAAGTTTAACATGACGGCCTCAACGCCGAAACTTTAAACCCCTATAAGTAGACAACGCGTTGGACAAATGTCTAAAAAATTAGTGTAGATAATTATGGTCAATAGGGTAATAGATTGTGCAAATTTCAGCACAATCAAAAATAACATTTTTTTTGGGGTGGATCACTTCGCATTGAATGCTCCATATATGAAACAGATTTCAAATATATATATAAATACACACTCCTCCTCAATCCTTTTGCCCTTGACAGGGCGTGGCGGCGCTTCATGGTGACGCCACAGTAATCGCACTTTTGATTTGGTTGCTCCAAGCCCCCCGATCCAGCGCCAAGTGAGTCGCCCCGTGAATCGAACTCCCCACCAGGGGCCGCAGCTGGTCTATGCATCTGTTTGGTGATCTTCCTCTTGGTCTCGTTCTATTAACCTTTCCCTCCACCACAAGCTTCTCCATTGTGTCTCTTCGTCTGGCGATGTGTCCAAAGTAGCGGAGGTAAGCCTGATTAATTCGCTTGAGAAGTCTTGTTCTGATGCCCAGTTCTTCCAGCACCGATATATTGGTCCGGTGTGCAGTCCAAGGGATCCGGAGGATGCGCCGGAACACCCACATCTCAAACCCTTCTATCCTCCTCCTGTCCGCCTGCTTGATGGTCCATGTCTCGGCTGCATAGGTTGCGATGGGAAAGATGAGGGAGTGCACCAGTTGCAGTTTGGTATTCTTTGTGATGATTCTATCTTTCCATATTTTACTCAATTTTATGGTGGCTGCCCTGGCCATGGCCGTCCTCCTCCTGATCTCTTCTGAACATCCTCCTTTGTTAGTTATCATGGAGCCCAAATAGACCATTTTTTCAACGACTTCAAATCCAGCCACTTCCTTCACATTGGGCTGGTTATTCATCTGTCTGTCGATGATCATGATCTTCGTCTGATCTCGGTTAATTTCTAGACCATACTCCCTGCTGATCAACGCGAGTCTCTCCATGATAGCTTCCATCTCTTGCGCGGTTGTAGCCAGAATCGTCGTGTCGTCGGCATACCTCAGGTTGCTGATTCTCCTCCCCCCGACGGAAACTCCTCCTTTCCAATCCTCAAGCACCTGCCGCATTATGTATTCTGTGTAGATGTTGAAGAGTATGGGTGAGAGAATACAGCCTTGCCTCGTGCCCGCTTTTGTTTGGAAGTCGTTGGATGTCGTTCGGTTGACTTGAACAGCCGCTGTGTTGTTCTCATATAGGCTCCGCACAAGTGCCACCAGATGCCGCGATACTCCCATTTTCATCAGAATGGTCCAGAGGGGTGTCCATTTCACCGAGTCGAACGCCTTGGTGTAGTCGACAAAGCATGTAAAGACCCTGACGTTGAATTTCCTGGCTTTTTCTACTATTTGGCGAACATTCAGAATTTGCTCCCTCGTGCCCTTCCCCGGAATGAAACCACACTGCTCTTCGGCTATTTCCGGAAGCAGGAAGCACTTTAGTCTGTTAAGAAAAACATGGAGAAGAAACTTGCTCGCGTGGGGAATAAGAGCCACTGTCCTGTAATTGGAGCATTCAGTGGGGGAACCCTTCTTGTAGATCGGGACGAAGGTCGAGTGGCGCCAGTCGTCAGGCCATTTTCCGGTCCTCCAGATGACGTTACATAGCTCCAGCATTGTGTCCATTCCCGCTTGGCCCATGGCTTTGATCACTTCTGCGGTTATGCCATCTGCCCCGGGTGACTTCCCCTTTTTCAGCTGCCCAATTGCTTTTTCTACCTCTGAGCGCAAGATGGGAGGTTCCAGTTGCTCATAGGGCCCACATGGGGGGCCTACTTGACTATGTTCGTCCCTGTACAGGTTGGTGCAGTACTGTCGCCATGTTTCTGCAATGCCTTTTGGGTCCGTGATCTTCGCGCCCTGCTCATTCTTGATTACTTGGGTTTAAGGCTTGAATTCCTTGGTCAGGTACTTGACCGTTTTGAACAGTTCATGAGACTCGTGTCGGTTGGCGTGTCATTCAATATCAGAGCATATGTTCTTTAGGAAGTTGTTTTTATCCTGATTACATGCTTGTTTGATCTGTTGGCTGATCCGGCGTAATCGGGCCGCGTTGTCTGCGTTGCCTGCGTTACCCAAACTGCCTCTGATACGTCGCCTCTCTTCCACCAGTTGCAGCGTTGCATCGGTCATTCAGTGCTTCTTCTTCCGGATTTCTATTGCTCCGTTTTCCCTGACTGGCCCTTTGATCCATTCCTTGATGTTTTCCCAGCATTTGTTTGGATCATCGCTCCTCCCCCAGTCAGCGTTATCCATGAGATTTTGTTGGAAGGCCTCCATGTTTCCAATTCGTGTTATCTCCTGTTTTTTCTCCCTTTTCAGGAAGTGGAGTTTTATGCTGAAGGCTCCTAGTAGTAGTTTGTGATCAGAGTCACAGTCCGCTCCAGGCTTAACCTTGACATTTCTTATCGATGTCCTCCATCTCTTTTTGATCATCATGTAGTCAATTTGATTTTGGTATTCCTTAATGGGACTGATCCAGGTCAACAGTCTTCGAGGATGGTGTTGAAACATGGTATTCATGATGGCCAGGTCGTTCTCCACCGCAAACTGGATGAGGCGTTCTCCTCTCTCGTTCCTCACACCCAGTCCAAATGCTCCCCCTGTGCCTCTTAGGTGAGCCTCCTCGACCTTCCCCACCTTGGCATTGAAGTCCCCAATGATTACTACTGGTTCCTTCGAGGGTATATTTCTCAGGAGATCCTCCACATCGCCATAGATTGACTCGATTTCTTCGTCAGGGGCGTCGCCTGTAGGCATATACACCTGTACCAGGTGAAGGTTTCTCGGTCTAGCTGCATAAATACACACATGTATCGTAAAATTTATCTTTGCGTTTATGATGTAATTTGCAAATATATATATCTTACAGTGCCAGACTAGAGTCAAGCTCAACAGGGTCTTCTTTCCCCGCTAATTTTTCCAAGCCCGTTCCCTTGGCAGTGGTTTCGCTAGATAGTAGATAGCACGGGCGCAACAATATATATATATATATATATATATATATATATATATTGTTGCGCCCGTGCTGAGACGCTCGAATCTTGCGGCGAGTTGCAAAGCGTCCCTGACGACCAGCTGTTATTGATTTATCGATTAACCACGATTTGTTGTTGTTTGTTCTGAGCCTCCGTCTCCGAGCGGACGTGACAGCTCGATTTTGTGTTAAAATCTGTTTGCTCTACTTAATAAACGAGTCTATCCTTTTCTTACATTGTGTCGTCTCATTGACCGCGAGTGCCGGTTGCGCGAGTGAGAGAGAGTGCGAGCGGTGAGACGCGAACGCGGACTCGGCGAGCGCAACAATATATATGTATTTAAATATTTATTCCCTACTTGTATGTACATATGGAGGGGTTAAAGCCATAGTGGTGTAAGTCACTTTTTTTAACCTATCGAGTTAAGTTCATAGATGCAGTCTACACATGCAGATATGTTGAAAAAAGAAGAAAAAAAGTGGTGTTGTGTGGCGAAAGTCACCGCTCCCTAATTGCGACACCTAGCTGTCAGCGTTACTTCCGGATCTTGCCAAACTCACCTGAGGTGGCCTTCCGGGTTTCGCAAGTGGCTTCCAGAGCACTCACCCGGAAGCAGAAACGCTGACAGCTAAGTCAGCATCGCGGAAGCTAATGCGCTAGTGATAAAGCCCGCCCTTCCAAAAAGCGGCGGGCAGTCTTAACCGAAAGGCGATATCGCGTGCGACCGAACGTTATCAACTCTAGTGTAAAAGCCCGTAAGTCAGGGCAGTGAAATAACAAGATATCTGTATCGTTATAACAGCAAGTTTATTAAAAGGTTATTTAAAACAAGAGTCTGGCTAGTGTTTTCTCCATCCTCCCGGCGGATCCTAAAGAATCCCGTGCCGACCCTGCAATCCAAGGTACGGCACAACAGTGGTCAAAAAAATTGACTTACACCACTATGGCTTTAACCCCTCCATATATGAACTGTTCAGGATATTTTATCCTGCAATAAACATAAACATCACATGTTATAAAAATAATCGTAAAACAATAAGATTTATACTTTTACAAAATTGTAAAACATAAACAATAAATTTGAATTTATATATTTATTCCCTACTTGTACATATATGAACTGTGGACGTTGCACATCAATAGTTATATTTATAATATACCGATATCATCCAGAAATTGAAAGTTAGTCCCATTTATCTTTCTACGAAGGATGTGTTCTGTTCGGTGGTGGTGTATCTTTAAAGTTTATCTTTGATTGCATTGTTAATATCGCTACTTAAGCTAAGACCGACGGTAAGTACTGGGGGCGGAACCGTATGTCTGTAATGGTCTATTGAAATATATCCGTGCACAGCCAGTTCTAGTAACATTAAATTGCCGCTGCCGTCCACATTAAACCAGTGACATAAAACACCAATAGGCTTCTTGTTTCAGCTGACATTTGCAAAAGTGTTAGAGTATTCGATATTTCTCCAAGTTTTCCCACTCATGTATGCAAAAGTAAGTACAAGGCCTATTATATATTTCTCATTATTGTTCTGTTGGAACAAACACCAGTCCCCGACATGTATTTCTGTAGATGTAATTATAGAATTGACTTGCTGGCTTACTAAACAGCGTTTTTTATTTTCGTATTCGCCAGTTCTGACTTTTTGCAAGCGATCACTACTGAGTTTCGAAGACTTCGAATTAAGCAGCCAACAAATTGAAGACTTACGTACAACATGCTCTTTTCCTTGAGAATCTTTAACGACTGTAAAATGACTGTTAGGCTGAATGTCTATTTTATTTTCTGAATAATCTTGTAACTCTAATGTTCCTGTAACATTAGATAGGACGTTTAAATCTTGAAGTATTTCTTCGGATTCAGTAGATGTAACTGCATATTCAGTAGTATTTGTTATGACTGTAGAGGAGTCTTCACTATCCGAGTCAACTTCATCATAGAAAACGCCGTCATTGTTTGTGTCAAGTGTGGGTAGATTTCGAATTTGTACGTCATCTGCTGTTATGTCTACTTTCATACCTAACATTGATATCATCGCAAAGGCATCTTCTTTCGCACGATGAAATATATCTTTAATGACGGAGCAATTTGGAAGCGAAGAATTTCTGCCAACTACAACTGTGGGAGTGGATATTATTTTGTCTTGTGCTTTATAGGAAGAATTTAAATGTCTCGTTCTGGGAAATATAAGGTTTTCTCCTTGGCTTTCAAAATCTGTAACGGAAATATCTGCTTGCAACTGTATTCGTTGTATTCGATGGATTGAATCTAGAAGACTGCAATTTACAACAGTAGAGCATGTTGTACTTGTCGACTTCAAATTGCGAAAAAAACTTTCACATTACTGGCTGCCATATTGTCAAGGTAAGAAGTGTTCGATCGAATTAATTGTCATGCATCTAAAAATCGCATTCAGTAAGTCATGCGCGTTGAATTCAATACATAAATATGAATTGGCTGTTATGCTATTATTTGTCAATGAGTACTGTGGTTGCGATTTGATCCAGGCTCTCCACATACGCAAGAAAAAAACGCCATATGTAATAAATTCTGTTTTCGATAGTTTCTGATATTGATAAAAAAGAATGGAGAACGTAATATACTATTTTCAAATAAGCTCTTGTACCTTCGCTGCCCGGGACATGATTTTGCAACAAACGCCAAATTTTAGGATCACACATTCTCAGGACCGAATTGAAATTCATTTTGTCTTTCGACGACAAATCGCTTTGGGTTAAGAGGTGTTTATCCTTTGATACAGTATCTATAAGAATCTACAAATGTGCAACGGAACTCAAGAAGTTTTCTAATGGCATTACTATAGAAGACTTCAATATTCTAGATTTAAGTTTGGTACCAATGTGTACAGTGTCCTGCGTGCATATAAACGTAGGCAATACATCTGCATGAAATTCTGGGATATGGAAATTGACACTTATTGGTTCGAAGTTAGGAGTTTCAACACCAAGGTTTGATTTTATTCGCATGGCCTTCATAAGACGCGAATCTCCATCAGAAGAAATATCAACAACCGTTATGCCATGATCCTTAAGATTTTTACTGATATAGTCCCAACGTTTAATTACATGCTCGGTGCGAAACTTATTGTCAGTACCAAATATACAGAGAGGAAAACAAGGGGCGTCACTTTGTAGCGGTTGAACCATTATCGTGTATAAGTAATTAGCTATAGCTAATACTAATACAGTATACTGTATAGCTAAAATAATACAGTAATAGCTAAATGTAATAGCAATGTAATAGCTAAAATAATACAGTATACTGTATTATTTTCAAAATGGTCTTGAATAGCTTTAGCAGAAGTCGCTTTGAAAGAAAATGCAACTGGCATTCCGTGGTCATCGTGCGGTAAAACGAATCCCACCAATTGATTAGTATGTGAATCATGTTGAATTCGACCAGTAATGCGCGTTGCATCTTCACTGAGCCAAACTAATGACGTTAAATTCCGGGCGCTCAAAAAATATTGTAATTCTGAAATGCGACAGATACCTTCAATTAACGGAACATAGGATAAATGTATATAGCGACAAACAGTGCTAACAGAAGGCAAAGATAAATTTGCTACTAAAGTTTCATAGAGAATGCGACCACCAACTATAAAAATATAAGCTGAAAATTGTTTCAAAACATTCTCATACGAAAATCGGCCCTTCTTATAATCTGTCTTTGCTTCTGCACACTGAACTAACATAGATAGAAATGTCAATTTTGCACCTTCATAAATTTTTTTAGACTTAACAAGATTATCATCACAGTTGCTTAAAATACTGCTTACATTTTCATTCATTTTTATTCAGACATTATCATCTTTTTCGTTTTCATTGTCGAGGCAAGCAGTCCGCAAGCTGCCCCGACATTCTATTCCCCCATATACTTGTCTAAGCTAGTGAGGACATTGACAGCCTGACCCAAAATCGTGGTTGGATCTGTTGCGTTTAAAATTTGCATTGTGCCTCCTGCTTGTGGTGCAGTCGAATTGGCGCTGTTGACATTCTCCATCACACCTCCGTGCTCTGTATTATATTACTATTATATTTCAATATTCTGTAGTCTTCATTTTTTATGGACCTAACTTAAGATTTACATACCTGAGTTCACATAGTAAAATCCTGCTCACTAACACATGACACATGCGGAGGATCAGCCGATGTTTTTATTGTCTCAACCGATTTTTTTGAATTATTTTTATTTTCAAAATGAAGTGTAAGATGTCTCTTGAAATTTGATAATATTTATCTTAATTTCGCGTTGGGATCTTTCGTCATTGATATAATACTCGAACACACAGGACATTTCATTTTTGCCTCGTATTTTACAGCATTGTCTTTATTTTTAATAATTACGACATCAACTTGTACGTCTTCTTTGATCAATGAAAGAACATTATCAGCAGATCCCTTGTTTTCTTTTCCTTTCGCCATGCGAGCTATTTGTTTTTGCAACTTCTTGATCTCAGCTTTTGGATCGAAATGTCTGGAAGAGTCACTTGATGTTGCTGTTTGATTGGTCGACTTACTGATGCCCCAATAGTCCAGAGGTTTACTTTGAACGAATTGTACCAATTACTTAATTAAAAGTTTGTCGCCAATTACGAATCGGAAGTCTTCAGGATTATGGTCATATATTCCGAAATAATTATTTAAATTACAAAAATTCTTTGCTGCGACCAAACTGGCTAATATTTATTTAACAAGCACAGCGCGTTTCAACCGAGATTCCGGTCCTTCTCAAGTGCGTACAATAAATTAACGCTTGCAAAACACTTCATTATACACAATGTGGCAGCAATGAGTCTACGAACTAAAACACAAAAAAAGTAAAATAATAAATTAACAAGCTAAAATGACGTACGAAGAGTAAACTCAGGAATAAAATAGCAACGCTTACATGTTTTGTGTGTCAAAGGCGATAAAAGATATGCGAGTCATAACATATTTAAGGGCTTACACCTGAGTAAAGTGACCATATTTTGGGAATTTTTTCTCGGAAAATTTTTGCTTTATTCAAAAACTTTTTTTTTTGTTAAAAAGAGCATGTATTCTAGTACGTTTGTGAATTTTTTAATTAAAATTTATTAACAATAAATATTGTTTATTGGCATCAGCGTAAGCCCCGTTTTTTTGCGGTGTTCACCATTTTGGGTTGTCACGTCATCTGGAACAAAAATATGCATTAAATTCCTAATTAGTTATATACAAGACAGTTAGCTACGAGCCAAAAAAAATTTTAAAAAAATGACTCGCATATCTTTTATCGCCTTTGACACACAAAACATGTAAGCGTTGCTATTTTATTCCTGAGTTTACTCTTCGTACGTCATTTTAGTTTGTTAATTTATTATTTTACTTTTTTTGTATTTTAGTTCGTAGACTCATTGCTGCCACATTGTGTATAATGAAGTGTTTTGCAAGCGTTAATTTATTGTACGCACTTGAGAAGGACCGGAATCTCGGTTGAAACGCGTTGTGCTTGTTAAATAAATATTATCCAGTTTGGTCGCAGCAAAGGATTTTTGTAATTTCACTACTCACTGGCGAAGTAAAAGTATTTGATAATTATTTAAATCTGTTGTGCTTATGTCAAGGAATTTGATCATAGATGTTCTGGCAAATACTTCCAGTTCTGAAATTATGTCGTCAGTGATTTGTCGAAAAGAAAATGGATTGTCCAAATTATTAAATTGCATAATATTCTTAATGTGATTTGGAACACCCAGGCCCAACTCTGTGTGTATTTTATTCCAGAAGTGCGATCGATAATCCACTTCGTCAGTCTTTTCTTTTGCACTGTTATCACCCATAGCTGTGACCTAAATTTCAGAACAATACTGTACGGGGTCTGAAACAAACAAGTTTAAATGTTTCTACTGTTAATACCACGGTTGAGGCCTCTTTTCCTCTATGCTCATTGGTCATCTCAATTCTCGTATTTCTTGAACGTCGTCTGTTTCGTGTATGTACAGCGTACATACACGTGTCATTACGCGAAGTTATATGTTTTGTTTATTGACAGCTTGAGATTTTATTTTTATGTCATGTACCTAATGTTCATTTTAAATATAAAAAATGCCAAATTACGCGCGCGCGAAGCGCGCGCTATGTATTGTACTAGTAACTTATAAGTTTCACTAAACTATGTATTTAATAAATTAAGCATAGTCTTATTTATGATACATTTTACGTACGTCAATTATGTAAGAAAATTTAACTCACCTTTTCAAAATAATCAACCACATCCGATCACTGAACACATACGTTTTTCACAACCTCGAAAAACTTTCGAATAACGATATTTTGTGTATTTGCGTTGTCTGTTATAAAAACTATACAGTGGTACACAATCGTGCCCCGCGCATGCGCGACCATGCGAGGAGAGGTACCCCCTCTACGCGGCTTCTCCTAGCGCTGCTGGCCTGTTTAGTGATTCGACTTTACTGCGTTATGATTCACGTTTAGACGCGCTGACTCGCGCCTTGTGCGGCCTTATGCATTTAGACACCAGTAATGCCGTTGTGCAGACCGACCAGCATGCTACAGCGTGTGGAGGGGATACGCCGGCAAGGCTGCGCAAGGGCATAGCCACGCACACTAATGCAAGCTCCTCTGTCCGTGTACGCTCGGCGCAAAGAAGGACAGAACACGATCGTTGTCTCCTTCTCTCTTGTGCTATGACGTCGCTATCCCAATGCCGGCTATGCCGGCACATATTTCAGATCTCGCGACTCTCCGAATCTCGAGTTGGCAAATCGATGGGCGACGTTATTTATTGTAAACTTAATCTTTTCTTATAAAATATCGAGATATATGTCAATCATTCTGTCGTTATTCACTGAAATATGTATAATCAATTTCAATTGTGAATAATATGTAAATAAAATGTCTAAAAATATAAAAATTACCAAATGCAATGACGTAAATCTTTATAAACATAAAAAGTTAAAAGAATTCTCCGTTTTTTTTTAATTTGCAGACCTTTAAATATTTGTTTTGATTAAAGTTGAACTTTGTAAATGTAACAATGTATAAAAATCCACTCTTGGCCAATATGCACCCTGTTTTTTTTTCAATTTTTTACATAACAAACCAACATTAACTTTAACATGATAATATTATCTAAATGTAAATAATAAAATTAAATATTAATTCTGAATAAAAAATTATAGCTTGTAGTATTTTTACTTATTTAATTTATTTTGTATTTATATACAACGTGCATACTGTTGCTCAACGGAAACCGCGAGAAGGTGGTGGTCTTTTCCGTCAGGAAGGAAATGTAAGGAATTGTTAATTTATTATTTGTTATTAATATTTTGTTAGTAATTATATACAACCATTACGTAGCAAATAGTACAAAATAATTTCAATATTGAAATCATTGTAATAACAAAAAATCAATTTTTTACATTTCCTTGTGCATGTGTGTGTTTTATTGCACTATTTTTTTGGCAGATTTCTTGTATGAATGAAAGAAATAGGAAAAATGAGAGAGAATGTGAAAAAGGAAAAAAGAATTAATAAAGGAGTAAATGATAAGAAGTAATTGAAAACCAAGTCCCGGTTTTAGGCTGAATGGCCAAACTAAATATATTATTTTTATTATTAGTTTAATTAAAAAAATATTTTTTTATTATAGTTTCCCCCCTTCCTCCACGTCCACCTCTTCCACGCCCACCTCTTCCACCATTTCTTGGGCCTCTCCAGGAGAACTTATTTGTGAGGCCCCTCCGCTGCCTGTACCAGCGGGCACGCGACCGCCCACCTCCAATGCCACGGCCTCGTCCTCGGAAAAGATCTGAAATTAAAATGTACAAATAAATGACAAATGGCGGAAAAGCAACACACACACACACACACACACACACACACACACACACACACACACACACACACACACACACACACACACACACACACACACACACACACACACACACACACACACACACACACACACACACACACACACACACACGTATATTTTTTTATGTATACATATATATGTAATATTGCTATGTAATATTACATTGCACGTATGTATGTATGTATGTATGTATGTATGTATGTATGTATGTATGTATGTATGTATGTACCTATGTATATATAATATACCTTGCTGTTGTTGTTGCTGCTGTTGCGGAAGGTGTTGTCCCTCCCTTGCCTGCTGGCTTTGCTGCGGCTGGCCCTGCTGGCCCTGGTTTGCTGCCAGTGTTTGTAATTGCTGGACCAGCTGTTGCAGTTGCATTTGCTGTTGCTCATGCATCTGCAACAACTGGGCAAATTTTTCATTGGCATTCATTATTTGACCTGTAAAATACATAAGTAAAATACATACTAGTATCATATCACTATCATTTTCATGTATAATACTAAAGTCTTACTAAACGATATACTTGCTCTATTACCAATACATCAATAACATTGATATACATTATAAATATATTGATACAGATTCTAAATAAATAATGAATTGTTTCCGACTAACCCGTCGTATCCTGCTGATCCTGCATCGTAATCGTAGCGTGCACGCTGTCCTGCGCCATATCTCTCTTTCGCGATATCTTTTGTTTTTCCGCTAGTTCCGCGAGTCAACACTGTCAACAAGCGTTTCTCATTTGGCTTCTAGTCTATGCGTGTCTGCCTGTTTGTTAAAAAATGTCGTGTCGTTGACCGCTTCGTTGAGTGTACATACATTTTAACGAACTCATCACTTTACGAGTTTTAGAGGTACGCACGCACACACACACGTACACATACACATACTCGTATTTATAGTCACATTCACACACTCAAATTTACACACAACATTTTTTGTTTCTATTTATATTTTAACATTTGCATTTTTCGTTTTCTGTCATTATTTTATAATCAATGGAAATGTGTGATAAATTAACGAAAAGACCTAAGCGAAGCTTTGTAGAAGCTTGGCTTAATGATGATCGATATAAATCTTGGATACGCAAAATATCATCTAATAATAGTCTTTATTACTGTAATATATGCAATAAAAATTTTTCATGCAATTCAACACATATTTCTAAACATGTGGATTCTGCATATCACAAAGAAAAAGAAAAATCATTGTTAAATAGTAATGACGATGATCAGTTGCCAAAGAAAAAAGTTCGTAAATCAATATTTCAACGACAATGGTTAGATATAGAGCAATTTCAATGTTGGTTACGTGAAGTGCCAAATGATCCAAGTTCATTCTTTTGCTTAACATGCGATAAATCTAGTGTTGGTGGTTTATTGCAAATCCATCGTCATGCAAAATCTACAACTCATATAGAAAATGCACAAAAAAATTGTAATACAGAAAACGAATCAAATAAAAATTCAAATACGCAAAGTAATAAACCGCGTTTGTCATTTGATGAGCGTAAAAAAAGATTGGAGATTAAATTTGCCGCATTAATTACTGAGAACAATATTCCTCATAAAAATGCTACAGTTTTTCTTAACTTTTTTCAAGTTAATATAGATGAATCAGATGATGTTATTGCGTTGAAAAGCATGAGTATGGGCCGAACAAAATGTAAAAATATTATTACGAACGTTTTGTGTCCAGTCGAAACGGAACGTGTCGTTAACAAAATTCAGAAAACAAAATTTACAGTCTTTATTGACGAAACATCCGATATTTGCAATATTAAATGGATGACTTTTCTTGTTCGCTATGTTGACCCGGTTAGATATTCAATCTCAATTAGTTAAATTAATTGATATTGACGCCAAAGATTCTAGTGCAGAAAAGTTGTTTCAGGCATTTAAATTTGAAATGTGCAAATTACAGATACCATTTTCAAATATTGTTGCCTTGTCATCCGACAATGCGTCCGTCATGATAGGGAAACATTTATCATTCAAAAGAAAATTAGAAGAAGTATGTCCACGTTTATTTACATTTTCATGCCCTTGCCATTCTGCTGCGTTAGCAGCGCGTGCTGCATGTGATAAATTACCTTCATTTTGCGATGATTTCATTTAAAAAGTTGCTAATTACATTAACAGCAGTCCGAAACGTTCGGCAATTTTTAAGGAATTTTGTGAATGTTTCCAAGAAAAATATCGCAAAATATTAAAATTATGTGATACACGCTGGCTTTCTCACTACATGTATGTAGAAAGACTTCTGGAATCTTGGGATACTATTAAGCTTTTTCTTACTGAAATGGTTGTTAGTGAGAAAACAAAATCTGGAGAATATCTATTATCTCAGATGGGCAACGTAGAGATGAAAGCGTATTTTTTATTCTTAAAATATGTTTTAAATTTCTTCAATGCATTTAATGCATTTTTTCAAGCATTAGAAACGAGAATCTATTTATTGCACTCAAAATCTGTAAACTTTCTCTTCCAAGTCTGTCGAAACTTTTTAAAAGAGGAGCATTTAAAACCTTTCTCCATAAACACAGTATTCTCTTTAACAGAAAATCAAAAAATTCTTAAAGAAATTACTTTAGGATCAGAATGTGACGAATATCTTAACGAATTAATGCTGCAGGGGCATACAGACATTGTTACAACAGTTCGACAAAACTGTTTAACATTTTATGTGACTGCTGCAGAAGAAATTCGCAAAAGATTACCTATAAATAATGTGTTTTTGTCAAAATTAAAAGTTTTTGAAGCTGAAACAAGTTTGTTAAATACTGAGAGAGAAATATCATTCAGTGACGTTTTATTCGTAGCTAAAACTATCGGTGGTTATGATGAAGATGACTTAAAGAATGGATTGCATTACCATTAGATTTTACAATAGAGGAGAAACAAAATCTTTCTACATTAAATTTCGACAATATGTGGAAAAAAATTTTGCAATGTCAATACCAAAATAATACTGTAAAATATCCAAATTTAACAAATGTTCTGAATGCTGTTCGATCACTTCCAAATTCAAATGCCGATCCGGAGAGAATGTTTTCCCTCTTAAGTGATGTAAAAACGAAAAAACGTAACAAACTCTCGTCAGCTTCTGTTAATGCTACTTGCGTTTTTAAGTCGGCGTTAAAGACGAGAGAAGAAACATCTATAAATATGACGATTGAGGAAAAACATTTGTCTTTTATGTCGCCAGACAAATTATATGCTAGAGGTGCGAGAAAAAACCGTAGTATTTTAAGGCTACATGCTGTGGATGATATTGCTGGTCCTTCATTTGCAGACTGAAAGTGTTAAATCTTAGATTATAAAAATCTTGCATTTGACATCAAGCTTAAAAACTATAAGCGTGTAAAATATCTTGTCAGCATTTGACACCCTTACAAACGATAAGCATGTAAAAAATATTGTCAGCATTTGACATTGTTGGGATAATGCATCTTTCCTAAGATGAATCCGGATTATTTTTGTTTTTCGCGTTTTCTACCTCTAATACTAAGTTTATGTTGCGCGCGCGGTAGATTGTAACTAGCGTTTCGACGCCGCACTTCCACGTGTGGCGCATACACATTCGGTCACTGGCCGACACCAGGCGGCGTGCCTCTTCCGGCTATCCAGCGCCGCGCTTTCGATACTCTCGATCGTGTCGATCCTCAGATACATACTGTACGCGACGCAGAGCACACACACTATCGTCGAGCGTGATTTAATAAAGACTATCGTTTGCAAAGAAGACCCGTTCATACTGCATCCCGACCTGCGGTTCCTCAACAGGTTATGGGCCCAGGATAACGCCACTGAACGGTCTAAAAAGCGAACTGAGGAAGTCATACTTGTCTTGTGAAGAGCTGAAGCGAAGCCCGCCATCTCCCTGAGCATCGTCCTTGAACAAGACAAGGAAGATTAGCGTTCGTTGCCCTCTGACGTGTTTTCGCGCTCTGAATCAAGTGCTCTGTCCGAGATGTCCGAAAACATCGACCTACAAAACATCACGAAATTCGATGGATCGAATTTCCAGCTATGGAAATTCCAGCTCCGGACTGTTCTCGTCGCAAGCGGCCTTCTCAAAATCACAGAAGGTACGATAGTAAAACCCGAGCCAACAGACAACATGTTTACGGCATGGTGCACGAAGAATGCGAAGGCCATGTGCATCCTATCGTCGTCTATGGAGTATTCACAACTCGAATACCTCATTACTTGTGAAACAGCTGCCGAAATGTGGTCAAAACTTAGCACCATACATGAACAGAAAAGTGCTTCCAACAAGCTCACGCTCATGACCAAATTTCACGAGTACAAAATGGCGGCCACCGACTCCGTTGCGCAGCACGTTGCCAAGATCGAAAATATGGCACGACAGCTGAAGGACGTCGGAGAGGAGATGTCTGAGGTCACGATTATCGCCAAGATTCTGGGGACCCTCCCATCAAAATTCAACGCGCTGGTGACTGCCTGGGATAGCGTTCAGGAACGGGATCAGAGGAAAGATGTCCTTACCGAACGTCTAATAAAAGAAGAGAATCGACTCACCGCCATGGACGAAGCCACCAACGCATTAGCGACAATCAAGGTACAGGATGGAAACACAGCCTCCCGAGAAAATGCGTTGCGAAAACATCGAGGTAACGAAAAGGCGTCAGGTAAAAGTAAGAAATTCAAAGATTTTGCCATTATTGTAGTAAGAAAGGTCACATCGCTCGAAATTGTTTTAAGAAACGCGATGATTCGAAAAATAATAAAGATAATGAGAAAGCGAAACAAAAAACGAATGGCGATAATTCCGCGAATTTAGAAGCGTTCTTGACTTTAGAATCTAATTGCTCAACTCGAATTCTAAATTCTGATGTAAAAAATGTGTGGCTTTTAGATAGCGGTGCTTCAAAGCACATGAGCTTTCGTTGCGAATGGTTTATTGATTTAAATGAATCCTATAGGGAAACCGTTAGCTTAGGAGACGATTCAACTTGCGAAGTGAGAGGTCGCGGAACCATTCTGATCAAAAGATTAGTCAATAATGAATGGCTTGATGGTAAACAGAGGACGTTCTTTACATTCCGTCATTGCGTAAGAACCTTTTTTCGACCGGAGTATGTACAGCGAAAGGTTGCGTTTTA